>NW_028261391.1:13566392-13758892 GCF_051295495.1 Thamnophis sirtalis
TTTACTGCCATAAAATGGATTCTACTATACAGTGCAGTGGAGTTGCCATGGTAATGACTTCACAGTACTCCACCAGAGGGCTCCCTTTGGTAAGGGGGAAAATCCAACATTAGAAATTATGTTTCTAATTTCCTCCCCCCCACCCCCTATAAATAAATACCTGGGCAAACCCCAGCTATCAGCTAGTATTTAATATTAATGAATAGAAGATTAAAAGGCCTATTTAGCCTATATAATAGGCTGTGAGAATGAACCTGAGGAAGAGGAGAAACAGCCACAGCCAAGGCAATTGTCACATAAAAGAAATTTTGAGCCCAAAGAGGACGATCTGTATGGACCATCCTACTTTAGCAGCATTCAAAGCTGACAGTGCAGAATTTTTAAAGAGAATTACTCCATCGTTGCTTCCAAACATGAGCAATATGCAGTAAACGAGACTTAAATAAAAACAGCTAGAATAATAACATTCTATGTGTTGCATGGAGAAAACAATAAATTACGTAACTGGTCAATTATGAAAATCATTGCTAATGTTCTTGAAAAAAAAATAATCCTCAGATCCACATTTAGTTATTCATAGAGTTCTTTTGGCCACGGTAAACAAACTCCATTAAAAAAAGACAACATTATTTTGATTAATTCTACATACTATTCTCAAAGCAGAAAATGAAAGCGAAGAATTTATATATGATTTAAAACAGTAAATAGCAGTTTGGATGCTAATAAGCATTTACAATTGATCCCAGAACCCTGAAACTCTATAAAATACATCATCATAAATCTTTGCAGAAGATATTTGAGCATATTTACAATATCTGAGCAATTTTACAGAAATGTGCTAGAGAAAAATGTCTAACACAATATTATACATTTAAATAATCATAAAGAAGGCTCCTAAAAGCTGACTGGTATGAACTGAAGTGAGATAAGGGATGCATAAATAAATAAATCCCATTTTTCACCAATAATCATTTAGGATGCATATTTAATTGCTGATTGAAGGATGTTTTGGGCTTTAAAGTGCTAATTTGTGGAACTGGTTCACCTCAGGATATTATCATCACACCAGAGATGGTATTCTGCCGGTTCGCCTCGGTTTGAATGAACCGGTAGTGG
This sequence comes from Thamnophis sirtalis, assembly GCF_051295495.1. Lineage (NCBI taxonomy): Eukaryota > Metazoa > Chordata > Lepidosauria > Squamata > Natricidae > Thamnophis > Thamnophis sirtalis. The sequence goes on from NW_028261391.1 coordinate 13,567,509, forward strand.
CGGTGGCAGGCTCCACCCAAAGGCATCATTATGGATGCTCTGTGCATGCACAGAAGGTTCTGCATATGCACAAAAGCGCCGCACGCAAGCAGACCAAGCATGCGCATGCACACGCTCCCAGTTCTGAACCGTTAGCAAAGGTAAGAGAAAAACATTACAGCACTACACCCATAACTAGGATTGAAATCCAGAAGATAGTTAGCTAGCTAGATAGTTAGATAGCTAGATCGATAGCTAGACAGATAGACAGACAGACAGACAGACAGACAGACAGACAGACAGACAGACAGACAGACAGACAGACAGACAGACAGACAGACAGACAGACAGACAGATAGATAGATAGATAGATTCAAATGGCAGAGCATGGTCCCTAGGAAAAAGGGACCACTCTGTGAAATTAGTATAAGCAAATAGCCAGTAACTGTCTAACCGATCAGATAGCTTCATGGGTGCAATATGAAACCATACCGTCATTAAATGAAATCAGTATTAATCATTAAATCATTGTTAAACCAGCATTTTCCACAAGCTATGGGTGTTTGTTTTTAAGGAATTGCTGTGGTGTCCCTCAGTGGTGTGGGTGGATGTGGGTGGGTGTTCTTGCCCCTGTTCCTGCCAACATAGCAGTTCGCAAGCATGCAAATGAGAGTAGATGCATAGGTACCACTTGGGTGGGAAGTTAACAGTGCACCTCTGGGTATAGTCATTCCCGGCATATGACCACAGAAGTGTCCTTGAACAATGCTGGTTTCCTTGGCTAGGAAACAGAGATGAGCAATGTCCCTTAGAATTGGACATGACTGGGCAATCTTTACCCACTTCATAGGTGCCATATGAAACCATACAGTCATGAAATGAAATCATTATACCTTCTCTGTTACATAATTGTTCCCTATAAAACAACCTTTCCCTTTGATTTGGATGGTCCCTGAGCATATTGGCTTTGTATAAGGCTGTTAAACCAGCATTTTCCACAAGCTATGTGTGTTTGTTTTTAAGGAATTGCTGTGTAGTCCCTCAGTGGTGTGTGGGTGTGTGTTTGTGTTTCTACTTGGTTTTATTTTAATTGATTATAGTTGTTTATATTTTTTCAATGAAGTGTTCACTCCCCCAAGTTAAATATTTAAGACAAGAGGCTCTATAAATTTTCTAAATAAAATAAATAAATACAGCACATCTTTATTTCTTAGTGCGCCTGAAGAGATTTCAGAAGCCTAGGTAAACATAGTTTATAGTGTGTTAGTAAACTCCTAAATTTTGAACAAAGAAATACTGAGGAATGTATCTAACTATACCTCATACTAGCTGATAATGGACAGCGAATGAGATTCTCTTAGATGTATTATTTATTTATCCATTTTTCATAGCTGCCCAGTTAACTTTTATGTCACTCTAGGTGACTTACAATAAAACCAACATAAAATACATAATATATAAGATGAAAATAAAAGCATATAGCATCCAGGCCCCATCTAATCCATCATCCATACACCAGTTGGTGGGTTCTAACCAGGGGTAGACTGCTGCTGGGGGTTCACAGGGGTTCGGGAGAACCTCTAGCTAAGATTCTGTGCAGTTTGGAGAACACCCAAATCCCACTCCTGGCTGGCCCCGCCCACCCCACTCCGCCCCCCCCCCCCCCGGGAGTCTCCATGAGGCCCATTTTGGATGCAGATAAGTGCAGGACATGCACGGAGACTCAGGAAGGGTGAAAAATGGGCCTACCGGAAGTACCAAAATGGGCCCACACCACCGGGTGTCTGGAGCCCAGGGCGGGACCCCCCCCCCACATCATGGTGCAGGAGGCTGACTAGGCCACACCCACCATGGCTATGACGAGCCAGCAACTGGGCAGAGAACCCCTTGCTAAAATTTTTGAAGCCCACCCCTGGTTCTAACCAAATCCAGGATCTAAGGCTTGAGTACAAAACCAAGTTTTCCAAGCATTATGAAAGCCGAATAGGGATAGAGCTAATCTAACCTCAGGGGTAATTATGTTCCCTGGGGAGGGTATCAACAAGGAAAGACTCTGCTTTTAGTCTTCACCAACTGATATTCCCAAAATGATTGTACTCAGAGCATGCTCTTCCTACCAGATCAGATAGGACAGGAAGAAAAATTGGGGAGAGATGGTCCTGTAAATAATCTCATCTTAAGTCTAAATCTTACCTAATGGTTAAACTCTTTCTAAATGGCTGATGTTTCTATTGTCTAGGAAAGTGAAATCAGATCATAGTATCCCACCCGATATGTCAAGTTGGTAAGTCTGAATCAGTGGTGGGTTCCGGATCCCATTGCAACCAATACGGTGCAACGGGGCCCGGTGTCCACCACATGAACGTACACAGCACTTGCGCACACATGCACAGTGCACACATGCATCCTTACCTCCTGCGACACTCCGAGATGCTCCAGCTACTCGGCGGAGCATCACGCAGGCGCCGTACGCTCCGTGGGTGTGCACGGAAGTGCCGAAGAGCTCAAATACAGGTAAGGAGGACAGGCAGGCGAGTGGGCCCTCCAGAGCACCAGACCAGAACGGTACGTGGTGCTCTCGACAGGCACCGGTACACCTGTACCTGGGCGTACCGCCTGCAACCCACCACTGGTCTGAATGCATAATTGGTTGCAATGACTAACCAGGTGTATATGTTGAGAATATGAGCGATTGTTGGACAAAAAAATGGTAGCTATTTAAGTATGGCTTATAAGCAACATCTAATAGAGACCCTATATTGTTTTCTTAATTTCAATATCTTAAATGCATTTTCACAACAAGAGAAGAATGTGTTTTATTTTACTTGTCCAAAATTTATAAGGAACTGGGAGGTTAAGAAGTAGACACAAAGATTTGGAGAAATGTTGTATACATGGATCACTTAACGGGTAAGTTCACCTCGATCATATTTATTTGAAAGGTAGTAGATTTTTGTCTACTTGGAATATTATGAATTACAGCATATCTAACAATGACTAGTCATAAATCCTACAATTATTGAAAGCATGGCGTCTTGATTGGTCGCATTGACAGTATTATCCTCCATTATTACAACAGCATAGTAGCGTTTCCAGGATAGCAAGGAATTTAATTGCCATGATGATTTATTTGCCGAATAAAAACCACTGTTGTAAGCAAGGCTTTTGAATTGTACCTTACAAGCGTCCACAGTATTATCTGCTAATTAGGTACAGAAAGTGCATATGTAATGTTAGCTGAAACGGTTCAACCTTCTGACACAAGCTTTTTAATGCAAAAATAAAATAAAATAATTACGACTGCTGTAATAAATTTGGTATCATTTTTATACGATTAAGTACTCTTTTGAACGCAATTTGCCAGGTGATCTATAAAGATAGCCTGAAAACTAAGAAAAATAAAAAGAAGGAAAAAAAAGAGGTTAAATGTGTCCAGAGTTCAGATAGGATGGATTATAAATAATGTAAATCCCAAACTGCATATCCTGCCTGAAATGTACAGAGTTATACAGTACTTTAAGAATCTTGAGGGCTATTTTGGACAATGTGGCTGACTTAACTGAGAATAAAACTGCCAGCAAAAGCAAGTGCAAACAATATTTCCCAAACACTTGTACGTTATTATTGTACTTATCATTGTGATGCTTTCACTAATGCTGTTAAGTCAAAACAAAGGAATTCAATAATTAGGAAAAAAAATACTGACCATTTGCCTGAATGTTATCACTGAAGTTTCTTACACCTTTACTTCCAAACAAATGACAGATCACTGACATACAGGCAGTCCTTGACTTAAAGACATCTGTTTAGTCACTCATTGGTCCTCACACTTACAACTCTCACGTGATCAAAATTCAAATGCTTGGCAACTGGCATGTATGTATGATGATGTGCAGCATTCCGGGGTCATGTGATCATTATTTGTTACCTTGTGTTATAGCCCACCAGCGGCCAGCTGAGCTGGCAGCAGATTCAGACAGTGAAGAGGTTGGGGAGGAACATGGGCCAGTCCTGGAGTCTGGGGAAGGCTCAGATGAGGGCTCTGCAGAGAGGGGGCCAGAGCTGTATGCCAGTTATCAGCTGCCTTCAGAGTCAGACATCAGTGAGGCAAATGAACAGCTGAAGCCTGTTTCCAGTGTGTGCAGACGATGGGAACAGCTAAGGAACAAGGGTCGACTTGGGAGTAAGGCCACAGGTGGACAATGAATGGCCCCTCCCAAAGGAAATAAAAGAGGAACAAAAGGGAAGTGGAATTTGCAGGAGACAATTAGTTTGTTTAATTGGTTCATGACTCTCTGAGACTCCTTGCCACATTTTGCAGATGTCGGCCTGACAGTTCTCTAAGCCAGATAAGGTCTGTGACTGTAAATCCTCCCTTGAAAGATTTAGCTGGATGTGAATGAGCAGAATTCACAGTACATTAATAAAAGGTTTTTTTTTTATTGAGGCAAGGAATTTGCTTCATGCTCTTGGGAAGCCTGGTCAGAACAGTCAGCTGGTTTCTGACAAAGTCAGTTGGGGAAGTTGGATTTGCTTCATGATCGCCTGTTTGACTTAAAATCAAATGACCCATTGCAGACTGATATATTTATATCAAAGGGTACAAACATTGGGGTGATAGCCCATCAGGTCACTATCCTGTCTCTTCCACTGCGCAATGTGCATGAGATTTTCTCCCTTCCTTAAATCTCAGAAGGATTTCATTCGTTTATTTCATGTTCTTCTTACCCTATACTTCGTCCCCAAAGAGATCACAGAGTAATATACTTAAGGCAGTGAAACAATAAAACAAGCCTTGTAACATGCTGACTTCACAGCAGCCCAAAGAAACACATCTTGGCTGTCCTTGTAAAGGCAAAGTGGAGGAACCATAAGGACTAGGTTTTTCAGAGCTGCCCCAGCAAATATTAACTTACAGATGTTTATATATCTTATAAATATTTCAAGGGACACCGAAAAGAACCTCCATGAAAAGAACTGGTTCTTAGGAAGATGTGCAATGAGGAAATTAGTTCTTCAGGAAACCTGGATTCATGCCGTTTAAAGCTAGCTCAAACCCAGCTCTTCGATTTGTCAATAGACAGTCTATTCCATCTCAGTAAGGAATTTCACAGCAGTATTCTAAACCAGCTAAGATTTTTCAGTCTGCTGAAGAAAGAGCCACATCTAGAATAAAATATAGTAATCAAGCCAACCAAGGAATGGGTACATGGTATAAATCACCCATATAGAAAAACCTTAAGAACCATTTGGTTGGGGAGTACTCAAAGTTGCAACAGTACTGAAAAAAGTGACTTACAACTGGTCTTGCACTTACCATCATCTCCATGGTCATGTAATCAAAATTTGGGCACTTGGCAAATGGTATATATTTATGATGGCTGCAGTGCCCCGCGGTCATGGGGTATCCTTCTCCTTCTCCTTCTCCTTCTCCTTCTCCTTCTCCTTCTCCTTCTCCTTCTCCTTCTCCTTCTCCTTCCCTTCCCCTTCCCCTTCCCCTTCTCCTTCCTTTTCCCCTCCGGAGACATGTATTTTCAGGCATATTTGAAAATGAAACAAGATGGTGCCAGAGTTTGCAGTAGAAATCACATCCAGAAAGCACAAACAGATAACTGATAAAGCAGGATTCATTAACTTCTTTACATACATCATAACACGCGAATAAATGTACAATACCAACAGCAGATTCTTCCAACGTGGTAGAGAGGAGAGATCGTTTCAGTTCAGAGTTCAGATCAGACTACTAGATTAGTTTCCTTTCAGAGCTGAGCACAGAGCTAAGCCACACCCAGACCTTTTGCTTAAGTTTCTTTTTTCCAAACAAGCCCCGCTGGTTGACCTATTATCATGCCTATTCATTGGCTGACCTTATTACCAATGTCTCTGCCAGTTCATGAATATTCTGACAGATGGTAAAATAAAATCATCTAGGGCGGCAAGCATAGCATGCTGAAAGAAGGTTCTATATTCCCAATAACACAAAATTGCCCATTCTTGGTTTGGGTCATGAAACCTACATGAGATAAAATGACAACTGTGAGAAACCACTTTTGATTCAGTCATCCCTGGAAAAACCTCTCAGGCTTTTAGCTTTATGGCAGTGTAAAAGTGAATTTCTAGCTCCATTTTTTATTCATTGTATACCCCCCCTAGTATCACTGCCCTTCAAGAAGCAAGTGACATGGAGAACAGATTGGGGATTTACCTGCATTCTAAGGAAATGCTTACTGAGTCATGAATCCTTAGTTGGCTCTCTTTACATCAGAATCCAGTCTTATTGCAGACAGATTCTGAGAGACAAGGCTGTTAGAAAATGTTGGGAGTTTGCTTACCTGTGAAACACAGTTGGTCCTCCCCAGAAACTCTTGTCAGTAAATTATCATAGTATAAAATGTAGTTCTTTATCTCTGTGTCATATCCATACTAGCAGCCACAGACACATATTTCAGTAACAGGGCTAAAATGTTTAAATGCCTGTTCTTTGTAAAGAATTCTTTCAAATGTATTATTTTTGAAGACATCAAAAAGTCTGTTTCAGAGGCAGTCAACAGTGGTATTCAGCAGGTTCTGACCAGCTCTGAGGAACCGGTAGCAGAAATTTTGAGTAGTTCGGAGAACCGGTAATATCACCTTTGACTGGCCCCGCCCCCATCTATTCTCTGCCTCCCGAGTCCCAGCTGATTGGGTGGAAATGGAGATTTTACAGTATCCTTCCCCTGGAGTGGGGTGGGAATGGAGATTTTACAGTATCCTTCCCCTGGAGTGGGGTGGGAATGGAGATTTTACAGTATCCTTCCCCTGGAGTGGGGTGGGAATGGAGATTTTACAGTATCCTTCCCCTGGAGTGGGGTGGGAATGGAGATTTTACAGTATCCTTCCCCTGGAGTGGGGTGGGAATGGAGATTTTACAGTATCCTTCCCCTGGAGTGGGGTGGGAATGGAGATTTTACAGTATCCTTCCCCTGGAGTGGGGTGGGAATGGAGATTTTACAGTATCCTTCCCCTGGAGTGGGGTGGGAATGGAGATTTTACAGTATCCTTCCCCTGGAGTGAGGTGGGAATGGAGATTTTACAGTATCCTTCCCCTGGAGTGGGGTGAGAATGGAGATTTTACAGTATCCTTCCCCTGGAGTGAGGTGGGAATGGAGATTTTACAGTATCCTTCCCCTGGAGTGGGGTGGGAATGGAGATTTTAGTGGTTTAGTGGTTTAGTGGTTTATTAGCATTTGTAGGCCGCCCTTTTCCCTGAGGGGACTCAGGGCGGCTCACAGGAAACCAGGGAAGGGGGAATACAACATTAAGACAACAACATATAATAAAATAGTAAACAACATACATTCATCATTCGGGCGGGGTAGCGATCCTTATCCCCAGGCCTGACGGGCGAGCCAGTTCTTCAAGGCTATGCGGAAGGCTTGGACGGTGGAGAGGGTACGAATCTCCATGGGGAGCTCGTTCCAAAGGGTCGGGGCTACTGCTGAGAAGGCCCTCCTCCTTGTAGTTGCCAGCCGACACTGGCTGGCCGATGGAATGCGGAGGAGGCCTAGTCTATGGGATCTTATAGGTCGTAGGGAGGTAATTGGCAGAAGGCGGTCTCTCAAGTAGCCAGATCCACTGCCATGTAGGGCTTTATGGGTGATTAATAGCACCTTGAAGCGCATCCGGAGATCGACAGGTAGCCAGCGCAGCTCGCGGAGGATAGGTGTTATGCGGGTGAATCGAGGTGCACCCGCGATCACTCGCGCGGCTGCGTTCTGCACTAGCTGAAGTCGCCGGATGCTCCTCAAGGGCAGCCCCATGTAGAGCACATTGCAGTATTCCAGCCTAGAGGTCACAAGGGCCCGAGTGACTGTTGTGAGGGCCTCCCGATTCAGGTAGGGTCGCAACTGGCGCACCAGGCGTACCTGGGCGAATGCCCCCCTGGTCACAGCCGTTAAATGGTGGTCGAATGACAGCTGTGGATCCAGGAGGACTCCCAAGTTGCGGACCCTCTCTGAGGGGTGTAAAATTTGACCCCCCAGCCTGAGTGTTGGAATATTGGCCAAACCTTTGGGAGGAAAACACAACAGCCACTCGGTCTTTTCTGGGTTGAGCACAAGCTTGTTAACCCTCATCCAGTCCATAACGGCTTCAAGACCCCGGCCCATCACGTCAACCGCTTCATTGATTTGGCACGGGGCGGACAGATACAATTGAGTATCGTCCGCATATTGATGGTATCTAATCCCGTGCCTGCGGATTTTACAGTATCCTTCCCCTGGAGTGGGGTGGGAATGGAAATTTTACAGTATCCTTCCCCTGGAGTGGGGTGGGAATGGAGATTTTACAGTATCCTTCCCCTGGAGTGGGGTGGGAATGGAGATTTTACAGTATCCTTCCCCTGGAGTGGGGTGGAAATGGAGATTTTACAGTATCCTTCCCCTGGAGTGGGGTGGGAATGGAGATTTTACAGTATCCTTCCCCTGCCATGCCCACAGAATCGTTAGTAAAAAAAATGGAATTCCAACCTCTGGTGGCAGTGTATCTGAACGTGTATATATAAGCAGTAATACCAAAACTGGAAAACCTTATATATTTCTTAGTATTATCATTCAATTTAGTATATGGCCAGTATCACAATTTTTGCTCCTTTAAAGATTTTTATTTTATGAAATAAACAGGAGGTTGCCTATATAAACGGTAGTATATTTTCCTATCTCTCAACATGCCTTCAGGATGCTAGACTCCAGATGGGGAAAAAAATTAATGAGGAAAAAAAAAATCTCACAAACAAGCCTGGCTTATTAAATAATTAATCTATAATCATTTCCTCCTCTCTCACCCACACCCTATACACCACTGCACATATATGTAAATAACTGCTTATTTTTCCCAACAGCAATGAAGTACTGGGAAAAAATAATAAAGTACTGCAGAATATACATGGGACATTTGGGGAATTTGATCCAAATGATTGCTTAGAAGCAGAATGCAAATAGGATGCAAAAATGAATCAAAGGTTTTATTTTTTTGATAGATGAAAGATGGACAGACATTAAGGGTGAGAAGTATGTTTGGTGCAGAGACATATTTCAAGGTAGAGGCAGTCTGTGATTACACAATGTTTATAAATGCCTATATAGTTATGGTATAGCTTTTATTGTCATTGTACAAAATAAATGCAATGAAATTGGTCGTACACACACACACACACACACACACACACACACACACACACACACACACACACACACACACACACACACACACACACATATATATATATATATATATATATATATATAATTTATCTATATATTTTGCTCAGGTTTTGCTGCATGTTTGACACAAAAAGATGCAAGCTTTCTTCCTGGAAATTTATTTTTCAGTTATTTGTTCAGTTTATATAAATAAACTATAATTCTGCTTGCATAAAAAAAAACCATGCCAAGTGATTATGGAAATATTTCAGAGCCATATTAAAAGAAAAATACTCCAAGCCCATTTAAAATTGTAAATAAAACAAATGTACTTCATGGATCTCAATTTTAATTATGAATCTGAAAAAAAGTCAGAACTAATTAAACCAATTCCAAATAATTACATGCTGAACAAGCCATGATGAGAAAAGACAACTGGTCACTTTGATCATAAAATGTAAGAACAGATGAATTTTCTGTTATGGTAAACAATCCACAGAGTAAGAAGAATTTTCTAGAAGACCTTTTGAGCTGGATTCTAGCAATAAATAATTTCTCCATAATGAAAATCGGATCATGATATTCATAGACAATCTGGTATCCACCAGACATTTGGAGTGATAGCTCCCAAAATCCCTGATTATTAACCATGATGATTAGAGCTTGTGGGAATTGTAGCCCAATATATATTTCAGGTTATTAGGTAGCTTTGGTTCCTTTGATCTCGGAGGATAATAGGTATGTAACTTATTAATCTTGGCTTTCTTTCTTTTTGGCTTTCATCTTGCTGGAATATGAGTTCATTCTGCTGTGTTCCTGTCCTCATTTTTCTACCTTTTCTTCTTTGAATCAATTTTTTGTGAATTGGTACTGGTCCATGGCCTGTTAGGAACTGGGCCGTGCAGGTGACAGGCGAAGTAAGTGAAGCTTCATCTGTGCATGTGTGGAATCCGTGTGCAAAACCATCCTCTCCTCCCCTGCAGTCTGTGGAAGACAGTTTCCCTTCCAAAACTGGTTTCTGATACTAGAAATGTTGGGGATTGCTGAGGTAGAGGAATCAGCCATGACTGGCATATAATGAACGGTTGCTGGAATTGGGTATGCCAAGTTTAATGAAAAGAAGGACTAGGGGAGACATGATAGCAGTATTCCGATGTCTCAGGGGTTGCCACAAAGAAGAGGGAGTCAAGCTATTCTCCAAAGCATTTGAAGGCAGGAGAAAAAGCAATAGATGGAATCTAATCAAGGAGAGAAGCAAGCTAGAACTAATAGCAATAGCACTTAGACTTATATACCGCTTCACAGTGGTTTACAGCTCTCTCTAAGTGGCGTACAGAGTCCGCATATTGCCCCCAACAATCTGGGTCCTCATTTTACCCACCTTGGAAGGACGGAAGGCTGAGCCAACCTTGAACTGGTGAGATTTGAATTGCCAAACTGCAACTAGCAGTCAGCTGAAGCAGCCTGCAGTACTTCACTCTAACCACTGCACCACCTTGGAGAAATTTCCTGACAATTAAAACAATCAGTGGAACAACTTGCCTTCAGAAGTTGTGGGTGCTCCAACACTGGAGTTCTTTAAGAAGAGAATGGATAACCATTTGTCTGAAATGGTATAGGGTTTCCTGCCTGAGCAGGGGGTTGGACTAGAAGACCTCCAAGGTCCCTCCATGGACTTATAGTAGAAGAAACCTTAGGATGTCTTTTTTCTTCTTCTAGCTCCAATCAAGCATGTTTCTTCTCCTATCACACATTTTGCAGGCATAGGTTTGATCACCAATTGCTTTGTACAGCCTCAAGGGAGACCTTGCATGTGTGAACTGTGCACTTTAGACTGAGTTTTCTCCTGGGTAATCCCTGTCTCTTTGAGCAAATACACAAAAGACAGCCTGGTGGTGTTAAAGTAGGCATGCTATATTTCTACTTTAATGTGACGATAACAAGACAACTCTTCTGGGTTACCAATTAAATTGAGGCGGTATAAGAAAACTAAGCAACATAAAAAGTTATTTCACCACCTGACTTTTCTCTCAGAAGCTCACAATGAGTGTACTCTGGTAGAGAAATTGCATATTAAACACATAACTACAAGATGTATTCATGCTTACAAGCACGTGCCCTGTCATATAGCAATAAACTTATAAGCACCATATAAAAATAGTAAACATTTATTATGTGACCTGAGTGTTTTCCCTTATTTTTAAACCCTTTTTGTCTAAACAAATATGTCTGGCTGCTGAAGGCAACTGAAAAGCACAACATTCCTACTGATTTTTTTTTTTTAAATGCTTCAGGCGGTCAGGGAATGGCCCCATATTGTAATACACTCCTTCATTTTTACAGTATACCACAAAAAAGAAATAATAACAATATGGCTGCCACATTACCCATAATAACCAAGGCAAAAGATGATACATCACATAGTTTTAAGGCTGCTGAAATACGTTTTCAGTTAAACAAAGAGGGATTTATTCATTTATTCATTCAATATACTTGTACTTCATTTTTGATTATTATTATATATGATGCTTACAGCCAATTAAAACAGAAATAAAAATAATTAAACAAATCAAGTAAAACACATGCAATTTTTAAAAGGGACAGAAAGCAGAAAACCAGAATCAAGACAAAAACTACATTAATGTTATTAATATTGTGACATGATTAAATAACAATTAATTTTCAGGACTGTCTCTAATTGAACATGTCTATCCTTCTCATCAGATTTGGCAGATGAGGCAATGTGTGAATCCTGTCCATTAAAGAATGCAATCTATCACATCCCGTGCCCTGTGGGAGTTCACATTAGCCCTGACCCTGTTGGTTTTCACAAGAGTTTCAAACTCTCGCATTTGAAGCACGCAAGTCTTAAAGCTGTCAATTTACAAGACCCTTGCACCCCAACACTTTAGAAAAAAAAACAGGGGTGTTCAAACTTGACAGCTTTAAGACTTGTGGACTTCAACTCCCAGAATTCCTTCTCCAGTCATGTTGGCTCAGGAACTCTGGCATTGAAGTGTGCAAGTCTTAAAGCTGTCAAGTTACAAGACCCTTGCACCCCCAACCCTTTAGAAAAAAAAACCCCAGGGGTGTTCAAACTTGACAGCTTTAAGACTTGTGGACTTCAACTCCCAGAATTCCTCCTCTCGCTCTTCATCTTGATGATGTGCGGATGGACGGGGGGAGAGAGCTGGAACCAATTCTAAACGGCACTGTAGATTTGTGGAACCTCTTCTGTAAAAGAGGTTAGAACTGGCAGGAAACCACCCCTGACACACAGACACAGACACACACAGACACACACAGACACAGACACACATACACACACACACACACACAGAGAGAGGAGGTACCAAATGTCATTGCAATAAATGGATGTCATTTTCTTCTAAACTTTTCCTTACTTATTTGAGGCATGACCTCTGATCATTATAAAGTACAGTAACATTTTCTCTGGAAAAAGAAACTTGGTTTCTTTTTGTATTTATAGTAGTCATATTGTGTCTTTGCCCCTATAGGGTTAATTACACACACACAAATGTGAAAACATACAAAGACAAATACATATATATGCACTGTGTATATGTAGGTATGTGTTTGTATGTGTATCTCTATAGATATACACGCACACAATTTATTTTTATTTGTATATTAAGCACATCATTGATTTATAGACTGAAGGAAAACAAGTAGCCTTGGATGGCTACATATCGAACCATTAAGAGGCAATTAAAGCAAACAAGATTTCAGCAAACCTTCTCACTCCCCATAAACACAGCTCTGCTACTCTCAGATTGCAATGTCTCCATACTACTGAAACAGAGGTGTATTATCTTCTTGATTCCTGATCTTCAAACAGTGTTTTAGCTGCACTTCTTAATTAAAGCATTCATATTTTGCAGTATTTCGTGACAATAACAAATACATTATGTACCTAAAATAAGCATCTCAGGAACTGCCCTGTACACATTTACTCAAAAAGTAAGTCAATTATGATTAGCAGGGCTTGATCTCCAGAAAGGGTACCACAATGAAAGGCACACCATGAAATTCCATATATTCATAATCAGTGGAGCTTATTCTCATATAAATGGGTACAGTATAGCAATCTATTCTTTTTATTCTCCCCCTTCTCTTTTCTTTAAGCACGTGCACAGAGAAGTAGTTAATTACCATAAATAAGGAACCCATCGTTAGTTTACTTAATTACTCTTAACAAGAGTATCCCACCACAAAATGAGAAATGTGTTTATTCAACAGCTATTTATTCCACAACCCTTCATTACAAAGCTTACCAGAATTTACACAAATAAAATACAATGAAAAGTATACACTTCAGTAGCTGATAAAGCTACACACGCATCAGCAATGTCATCAGGAAAACAAGACCTACGTATTTCGAAATCTGGTCTGCAAAGATCTAGAAATCCAGACTTCAGAGTTTTCTACATCTCTCTGTTGCCAGTCTGTTCTACATAACAAAGATCTACCTCCTTCAGGCAGAGCCGTAGTAGGAATTGCCCAAAAGCCCTTTCATTACGTCATCACTCAGCAAGAGTCAACCAATCTTGGGACTCAGGACAGCCTACAGAATTGCCTCTGCGTGGCAACCAATCAGAATACAAGCTCAAATTCAAAAGCCCAGAGAAGGCATAAAACCCAGGAATTCTCAGCATCTCTTCCTTTTTTTCCCCCAGGATCTCAAACCATGTGATCCTGTCTGGCATTAAAAATCATCTTTCCAAGCAGTCTCCATGTTTCCAGTGACATTTTCCCAACTTGGAACTGAACCCAGATGAGCATTTTCTTCCAACACATCCAAACAAAATCTTCTCTTAAAGCTTTTAGGCCTAATCTTGCCCCTCTGAGACAATAGAATATGTGCATTTGCTTTCCTCGTTTGATGGTCCTTTTTGTATCTGGAAAAAAAATGTTTTCATATCCCTACTCCACCTACTAATTTCCAGATTAAAGAAATTCATTTTTTTTATTAGTAAAAGAAAAATACAACAACCAATAGCTGGTAAAAGACAATACAACATCCACTGTTTTGCTTTACATTTGACTGTGTTTCAAGACATTCCCATAATATCAAAATCATTATAGACATCAAAGGTTAGGTATCTTCTTCCCTCCCTCCCTCTTTCCTTCCCTTGTTTCTTCTTTCCCACTCCCCTTCCTTCCCTCCCTCCTTCTCTCCTTCCCTCCTTCCTTCCCTCCTTTCTTTTCCTTTCCTCCTTTCCTTCCCCTTCCCTTTCCTCTCTTCATCCCCCCTCCTTCTCTCATACCTTCCCTCCCTCCTTTCCTCCTTCCTTTCTCTTCTCTTAAGTTCCCTCCTTTTTTAAAAAAAAACAACAACCTTACAATCAAAATCTTTACAAGATTATAATTTACCATTTCAGGGAAGCACGGACCTTTTGAGTATGCTACTACAATTATTCTTCTTAGTAAAATTATAGGATATACATTTTTATTTCTACCCTCTTGGAGTGAATAGAAAACAGAAGTGAAGTGAACAGAATGCAAAAAACCACTGGCAGCTATATTTAAGGGGAGAAACGTTTAAAGTGGTGGAGCCTGGATCCATCTCGGCAGCCAGTTATCAATGCGCAGCAGAGTAGCTATCAGTGTTTCAATTCAAGACACATTACCACAGATGTTCGCCCTAGGGCTAATCAAGTGGCAACTTAGCAATGCTTACACATGGCCATTTTTTTACATGGAACTTCCCAGCGGCCTACCATTTCCATAACGTAAGTAGCTGATGATTTAAATATTTGCTAAAATCCTCCTCAACCCTGAAATCACCCTTTCAAATTTGAAAAATGACCTCATTAGCACAAACATATTATTCTAAAGCAGTGGTTTTATTTTTTTTTAAAAAAGAAAAAACCTTGGCAGCTTTAAGATGTACAGACTTCAATTCCTAGAATTCCCAGGCCAGCATGAAGATGAATTCTACACGTTAATTTATCAAATCGATACAGCTGCTCACCTCACCAAAGGAAGTGGATAATAATAATAGATAAACCAAAAAGTATAAAAACAGCAAATCCAAATATGAAGACCAGTTATCCTAAAAATCCAAAATGCAACTGTAAAAATCGCTATAAATTGAGGGAGATCAGCAATGGAGCCATCAAAACACATGGTTTCTCTGGTTTCGGGAGGACATGGCTGTTGGAATCCATTACCAGTTCTGTGTATAGGGCAGTTATGACTGCCTGAAAACACAGGCACAGGGATGGATGGTACCACGATGTGCATAACATTCCTTTTAGCAATATGTAAAGCTTTCCTATTAATTAACGTGCTGCTCTGTACCAGCCTCTAGCATCTGGCATGTATCAATTAACCAACACAGGAATGCGAGCTGCTTACTTCTTCCCCCCCACCTTTTCCTCCACTTCCCCCCACCTCTCACCTACCCCTCCTCTCCTGCCCAAAGATGAAGCTTCTGCTACTCTGCAACATTATTATTGGACTTAGTTAATCAGGTGCCTTTTGATGTAATTGTATATACCTTCTCTTTGTTTGTAACTAATAAAAGAGGCCTCCTGGGTGTTGGTCTGGGCCAAGCCTCATCCCGAGAAAGCATTTGTCCGGTGTCTTTCTTCTCATTCGGCTAAAAGCATGAGCGGCCCATCAGGAGTGTAAAAGCCGCACATGGCGACATTTAAAAATATCAAAAAGGAATAAGTCAATCTAATTTTTGGGGGAAAAGATGCTCCATAAGGTGGGTTTCGGATCCCGTTCCAACCGGTATGGTTGGAACAGGCCTGGCATCACCCACATGGACACATGCGGCATTCATATGCCTTGTAGCTGCAAAAAACGCTTCCGCAAGCCTCCGCAATGCTCCAGCTGCTCAGCGGAGCATTGTGCAGCCGTTGTACATGCCATGCGCGTGCGCGGGAGCGCCAAAAGCTTTAAAACATGGTAAGGAACTCAGGAGGGTGGGTGGGCCCTCCAGAGCACCATACCGGAATGGTACCAAGTGCTCCAGGCAGGCTCCTGTACGCCCATACTGGGGCATACCTCCTGCAACCCACCACTGATTTGGATACTCCACAATTGGTTCATATTTATGATGGTTGCAGTGTCCTGGGGCCATGTGACTTTTTTGGGGGGTGAACTCTTTACAAACAAAGTTGATGAAGGAGCCAGATTCACTGAACAGCCTTGTTACTAATTTAACAACGGCAATAATTCACTTAACAAATGTAGCAAGAAAAATGGTAAAATGGGACAAAAGTCACTTAACAAATTCCTCGCTCAGCAACATAAATTTTGGGCTCAATTGTGGTCGTAAGTCGAGGGCTACCTGCACATGTTATTCTTTCACAAAGTGACACCACTTCTTTAGGATCTTAATTAGCAAAAGGGAAATAGACTATACCTATGATGCTGAACCTATGGCAAGTGTAACCAGAGGTGGCGCGCAGTGCCCTCTCTGAGGGCACAGAAGCCGTCACCCCAGTTCAGCCCCGCCGCACATGCACACATGCTGTCTCCTGGCCAGCTGGTCTTTGGGTCTCTGCTGGCATGCACAGGGAAGGGGTATATTTGGGGGCTGTGTGTGCATGTGCATGGTGGGGTGGGTGGGAGGGTCATGCGCACATGCAAGTAGTGCAGGGCATGATTGGAGACTACATGTGCATGTGTGGTATGTGCATGTGTGAGGGGGCCACATGTGCATGCAAAGGGTGGCAGGGCACAGGCGGGGACCCAGTGGTGCAGGTGTGGGCTACAGTGGGGCAGGCTGTGTATGCATGCGTGGTGCCATGGGGCACAGGTGGGGGCGTATTCATGTGCAGGGGGCAGGGCATATGTAGGGGTTAGTATAAAGAATGTTAACCTGTGAGAGGCACCATAAGCAAAAAGGTGCAAAGATTTTTTTGTATGGACTTGCTCATAAAGACGTTTGGAGAACTTGACCCACGAATGGCAACAGGATTAAGGCGGTTCTGTTACTGGAGAGACACAGGCTGATAGATGGAAGAGTACAATTTAAAACTAGCTAAACCTAGTTAAATTCATTTGTAATAGATATAGTTGAATAATAATTGATAATGATAGTAATGTATATAATGTTGAGTTGCTATGATAAATAATAATTGGATATGAGAAGGGAAGGTTAGAAATATCCTTGGACTATATATAAAGGTTATTAATCACAATAATTATTACTATAAAAAAATAAAATAAAACTATATACAGTTAAATCTTAACTAATATGGGGAAAATGCTATGATATACGATATAATTAAATAAAGAAAGGAGAATGATAATAAATTATATACATGGAGGATGGAATTTTTGGTATTAAATATTATGGATGTTTAGCTAAAACAGGATATGAGGATTTGATGTTAATAAACAAGTAAATGAAATGCTAGCATGTGGTTATGGATTAAATCTTTGGTATAGTTAAGGATGAAGGATGTTTAAACAACTGTAGTCAACTAAAAGGGGAGGTATGATGATGTTAATATGGTAAACATTTGAGTTAAGATATTTGAATTAATATGAATTAATGGAAGAGATGCACAAAAACTTGTTGTAACCAGCTGATATACTTTTTTATAACATATACTTGTTTGTTTTTTTTCTCTGTCTTGTTTTTTGTTCTTTTTTGTTTTGATTTTTTTCCCCTACTGTTGTGGGCATGTGTTGTTCATGTAACAAAAAAATTTAAAAAAATATTTTAAAAAAAAGAATGTTAACCTGTAAGAATCCTGGAGAAAATTCTTTTCAGCAATGTACAGATGGATGTCTCAAAGAATGTTAAAAAGAGGGCATGGACACAAGCAGTGACAGCTATCTCTTCTGTAAACTTCACTCAAAGTCATTTAAAAGGTTACTACATCATCCAGCAAACGGTTTTATCTGTAAGTGCCTTGTTATGTTTTTTTTCCAGAATTTTCCCTAATGTTACTTTAAACTGTAAATGCTTTCCTGGTTTAATTGTACAGAGCTCATTGTACAGGTCAGAACTGTGGGAGCGAAAACTCATTATACCCTAATTCTATAGAGATTTATGCAGAGGAAAATTCCACTGTTGTTCATTTCAGCTTTCAACCAAATTAGAGTTGAAACTCACATTCTTAAGACATAATTACGCATCCATCTTTTATCTTAAAATGTGTGGGCAGGACAATGTTATATTTCAGCGTATTGATAATGTGAAGTACACAATCATCTCAGAAACATGACTTGGAATTTCTTTCTTATTTATTAGAAAAAGCATTCTGAGATTGAAGTTAAGTAGTATAAATTGGACTACTCCCATGTGAAAGAATAGGCTTGTGAAGCCATCCAATTTCCTCCTAACGCTAAAGAGCAAATAGGATTATTGTTCATCCTTCTATCCTCTTCTCTCGGGCTGTGAAAAAGGTGTAACCTTTCTCTACATCCATTCAACGAACTTACTGCTTTTTCCAGTGGAATGAACACAAGTTATTCAGAACTCCTTTACAGGATTCAGAACAGTAATTTACCACCATTGAGCGATAGTCTATATTCCCAAAAATGAAGCTCATGAATATTCACAATCCCATTATTTCGTATTTCTGTTTATCTCCATTTTTGAACAAACAGAAATAGAAATAGCACTTAGACTTATATTCCGCTTCATAGTACTTTTACAGCCTTCTCTAAGTGGTTTATAGAGTGAGCACATTGCCCCCAAGAATTGGGGCCCTCATTTTACCCACCTCAGAAGGAAGGAAGGTTGAGTCAACCTTTAGCCTGGTGAAATTTGAACTGTCGAACTGCAGCTAGCAGTCATCTGAAGTAGCCTGCAATACTGCATTCTAACCACTGCGCCACCTTGCGTGACCTGTCAAATGCGTGCCCGACAAATGCGCGCCGACAAAACCGCGCCGATGAAACCGTGCTCACCATCAACAAACAACATAGTGGGACACGAAAACAACGTTATAAAGGGTTAGGGTTAGGGTTATAACGTTGTTTTCGCGTCCCATTATGTTGTTTGTTGATGGCGGGCGTGGTTTCGTCGGTGCGGTTTTGTCGGCATGCATTTGTCGAGCGTGCATTTGTCGGTGAACCGCCACCTTGGCTCTTTAGCTGATTTCACATTTGTTTTAGGCTTGCTGTTTTCAAAAGCGCAATACAACAATCAGAGGTGGTATTCAACCAGTTTGGACCAGTTCATCTGAACCGGTAATGGAAATCGCAGTGGGCCACCTATCCTGGTGCATGTGCGCTCACATTTGTGAACTGGTAGGGAAAGTGAGTGAATACCACCCCTGACAATAATGTTGTACTGTAAACCAGCATTTTGGTTATCATGGCCAACTAGATGCATTTGGCAGCTCTCAAGTACCCTTCCTACTTCCCAGAAATATTTAGTATACTACTTATGAATCAGGAAATAATAGTCACTCTCCATTCACCTTTTCACTTCTCTTTTAAAGCTATCAATATTCACTAGTAAAACACACTTTCTACTATATTGATAAAACTATCAATATTCATTAGTAAAACACACTTTCTTCTTTTGGGCTGTATATTCCATTGTTGTTATTGTTGTTATTGTTGTTGTTGTTGTCTGCATTCAACTTCCGTAGATGATCTACAGTTCTAATATTGTAGGTGAGGGAGGAATTCTCTTTCTGTGTTATCTTGGCTATGCACGATTTTGTATAACTACCTATAAGGCAGCGCAAAGCTTTCAAGGGACAATTTGGTTCAATGGTAATTACCCTCAAACCACTCCAATGAAGCAGAACTGCCAAGCAGCATGAAGGCAAAATTATTAGAACCCCCATGGAAATGTTTGGCCGAATCTTCAAGTTAGCCCAAAAAGCTTCATTTGTGAAAGCCAGGTCACTTCTGTAGTGCAATGCACCATGTAGGTGCAAATAATGCTGCCTTGCACAGGTTCTCACTGTCCCATAAGTGAAACAATATCCAGAAACTGATTCAGTGCACCTTGAACTATTCTGACATTTTTAAAGGACATTTTTATTGAAATTCTATCAATCTTGTTGCTTCGGAGCAATTCACCAGAGATGTTTTCTATTAGCTTAACAAGATTTTGGCATGAATACTGGCCTGACTTTTATCTGAGCCTTTCAACCATGACAATATAATTAAATGTTTTGAACGATGTTTCACGTGTGAGACACTAAGAAATGATGAGGAGACTTCTAAGGAAAAAAATCAAATGCATACAGTATATCATAATATCTAGTTTGTCAAGCTCATTGCCAATAGTGAGTTGTAACTTGCTCTAATTTCATTTGGTAATGTTTCAGGATTAATCATGATGGATATCATCAGATAAGAAGGTAAATTAGGGAACCAGTTCATCTCCTGATTGGTCATATCCAGGATGGGCAAGTTGACCCATTTTGGGACACTGTGGTGGGGTGGGGGTGTGGGGACAGCAGCAGCAATAGCATCTATGCCAATGTTTCTCAATCTTGTAATTTTAAATTGTATGGCCTTCAAATCCCAGAAGTCCCCTGTTAGCAAGGCTGGCCTTCTGATGAATTTTTACACCACAATCTCTCCCAACTCTGACCATCCTGCTTGGAATCTGATTGGTGCTAAATTCTCATATATGTGAAGGATGCCCAGGTCCAAACTTCATCCTTTCATCCTTAAATATTTTGTTAAATAGCTTTTGCAGTTCAAGGCTTTTGCAGCTCAAGGGGTAAGGCCACACTTGGAATACTGCCTTCAGTTTTGATCGCCACGATGTAAAAAAGAGGTTGAGACTCTGGAAAGAGTGCAGAGAAGAGCAACGAAGATGATTAGGGGACTGGAGGCTAAAACATATGAAGAATGGTTGCAGGAACCAGGTATATCTAGTTCAATGAAAAGAAGGACTAGGGGAGAGATGATAGCAGTCTTTCAATATCTCAGGGGTTGCCAAACTATTGGCAGGGAGTCAAACTATTCTCCAAAGTACCTGAGGGTGGAACAAGAAGCAATGGGTGGAAACTAATCAAGGAGAGAAGCAACTTAGAACTAAGGAGAAATTTCCTGACAGTTAGAACAATTAATCAGTGGAACAACTTGCCTTCAGAAGTTGTGAATGCTCCAACACTGGAAGTTTTTAAGAAGATGTTGGATAACCATTTGTCTGAGTTGGAGTAGGGTTTCTTGATGGACCATGAACAATGAAATCCTAAAAATTCATGTTGGCAAGGCACATCCAAAATAACCATAGAAATAAACTTTCCTCCTTTGCATTCACACCTCTTCTGCTATTCTTTACATTATCTAACCAAAGAAGCTTTTGAGATGCAAAAGAAACAGGAGTTGAGATGATAGGATGAGTGGTTTTTTTAAGGCTTCCTTTCTCTGGAGAAAAACAATATTTCTGCTCCTTCAAAAACAATTCACATCTTTCCTCCAACCTCCAATACGGAGGAAGTCCATCTATTTGTCATATAACTAGTTTTAATAAGTTAACTGTTTTGATAATTATATTTGGCCATGCCTAAAAGGTCAGGAAAGTCACTCTATTGCAACATGGAAAACCTTTGGCAATACCACAACTATTTAATATTTTAATAATTTATTCTACAATGCATAGAAAAAATAATCAGCTGTCTTTTATGATGAAAAGGGAAACTTTTCCACCACAGGAAAAATATAGTGATATTTTGGCTCAGCTAACATGACATTCACTGTCTCAGATCCACACCCAATAATTCTGTGATGCAGCACTAACAGTGAATCACAACACTTGATGTTAATGGCTACACTGACATCTCAAATCACAGCTGTTTCCCAGCAGTAGCCAAAGGCAAACAAATGTTTTTGAAAAAAGAATAGATTATTAACACAAAGTTGCAAGAAAATCATTCACAATAAGATGTTAATAATAATAAAAACTGATACACACCAAAAGAAGTGAAAATTACTACATTGATTTAGGCATTGTAAAGTGAGTTGTGTATTTCTCAACTAGTATTGGATCGACATAACAGTCCATCAAACAGGTTTTTCACAATGTTATATTAAACATTTGATTCAGTTTATTGAAAATAATAGATGTTTTATGTACCCAAGCAGTTGAAGCTGGGAACTCTGGGCTAATTGCAAAATGGCACTCTACAAGTCAATGAGATGGTTCTGTGGGAATTGAATTTCTATAACAATGTCAAAAAAGAAAGCCTTCCCATATTCCAGGTAGTGAGATAGGTGGCATATAATTTTAATTAATAAATATATTTATGTATAAGTGGGCAAAGATTAGCTGGAGTCATACACTTCAAAACCATAGGATATATGTAGTTGATATCTACATAGGAGATCAAGTGTAGTCAATATTTTATCTTTACTTCATACATACATATCAGAGGTGGTATGCTGCCGGTTCGCACTGGTTTGGGCGAACCAGTAGTGGCGGCAGCGTGAGCCTCCGCCCACTCACCATGACATAATCAAGGACCTTCTGCACATGTGCAGAAGGTTCTGTGCAATGCCAGATGTGCATGCTTTTGCTACTGAACCGGTAATGAAGAAAATAGAATACCATCTCTGATACATATACATTCACACATATAGTATGAATGTGTGTATACTTTTACACACACACACACACACACACAAACACACACACACACACACACACACACACACACTATACACATCTATTTTATATATATAAATAAAGGTAGGATATCATGAGACAATGATCTCTCTCTATTTCACTGACGGTAACAGGTAGGATAATTAATTGAATACTTCTATACCAAGAGTGTCAAACCTGTGTTGTCATGGCAAAAGCCTATTCTCAGATAATCATTATGTGAAGAAATAATTTTTCAGGATGTTGAAAAGAGACTCCTCTGAGAGAAAAAAAATTTCATTCATTCATTCATTCATTCATTCATTCATTCATTTTATATAGCCATCCATCTCACAGTCACAATCGTGGGTATCTCAAACAATTACAAGAATAATCAAAAAAATATAATAGATAGATAAAACAGAAGCAGAGAAAACCATTACAACCAATTAAAACCATAAAATCATTCATATGGAATATCCTTACGTTTATGTCTACATTTATAGCGTACAGGCCTTGGGTGACAGTATAAATCAATTCATGTGGTGGCTTCCAAAAAATAGTTTGTTAGATTATTTTTATAATCATTTATGACACATAAACAGTAACTAAAAGGATGGATAGATGCTACAAGCAACAAAATATCACAATGAAATGAATGGATGCCACAATTTTTTTTTCTTTATAATATTGTGGCTCTAATTGTATTAATGAATGGTAGATTGCACAATTATTAGCCTGATTGTAAAAATATATATAATAGTATTCCATAAATGTGACTCCAATTATCACAGTTTAATGACAAGTTGATCATCCTGTTTTAAATTATTACTTTGAGCCACTGAAGCAAAATTAAAAAAGTAAAATATTATTCCCCCCCCCCCGTAGTATAATCTGTATTAATTTTTCCTTTGCATCTAATGCATACTCAAGGTATTGACTGTTATATTTCATTTCTCCATAACTATCTATACATGGGAATCTGAGTAGATTATTCTTTGTCCATCTACATATTTATCTGAAATTAATTATATTCTAAATGACATTAAGTATTAGGCATATGATTAGCTTAACAATGCAGAATGCACAATTCACTAGTCAGAGGATAGATATAATCTGAGTATCTTACTCCCTAGCATGCATGGGAGCATATGGCAGGGATAATTAAGTTTCAGTATTATTTCCAATTAATTATAGTTGTAATCACATTATCTTCTGTACTGGACTTGAAGGCTTATGAATATGTCTCAGAGTTCTTTGAGGTTAATGAACAGTGCAAATTTTTTTTATTATCTGAAGGTTGATTATATCAGAGCAATGTGCATGTCTATTTAGATCCATGCAAATATATTCCTGTTTACCTGAACATATGCTGCAATTAAAAACTTAAAACCAGCATATTCCTGATACCAGTTCAATCCCATGTATTGCTATATAGGGCAAACTGTAATTCAGTAGTAAACAATGCTGCCAAATACAATCAAACTGAGCCAGCTAAAAAACAGTAGGACAACATGGGTCCAGTCAAGTTTTCTGCATGTCATAAAACTCATTGGCCGAAGCAACAGGGGAAAAAAAGGACATTAACATATTCATTTCTCTGTTCAGAAATCCAAGGGAATGAATATGGACAGCATAGGGTTAAATAAGTGGAGGAACAAATAAAAACAATGTCACTGGAGATAACTTCCAAAAACAAATTGCAGATCTTTCAAACAATCATGCTGTCCTAGAAACAAAGAAAACCGACAGCAGAAAAAGACCCAGAAGTCCATCAAGTCTACCCTTTGAGTTTTCCTGTGGTTGTTTTTTTTTTCTAAAAAAAATATTTAGCTATTATATTTTTAACTACAGTTTATCACACAGTCAACCAGATGTTCAGACTGGATTTGGCACTATTGTCTACCTACTGGGTCCTTCCCCAGGACCTGGGCTAGGCAGATGTGGATGTTTTATGGTATTACAGATACCATTGCAAGATGTAAGCTTTTTCAGGTAAAGCTGCCTTTTGTAATTGACTGATGGTGAATTTGTCAGCGCCGATGGTATTTAAGTGATAATCCAATTGTTCTGGGATTGAACCCCAGGTACCTATCACTATTGTAATGATATCTAAGGAGATTCTCAGTTAGCCAGGTCATGGTTGTCCCAAAGGTGCTTTTTCAAGACGCGACTGGACTTTCTGGTTTTTCTTTGAAGAAGCTGTAGAAGCTTCTTGGATGAGAAGTGGAACATCTTCAAAGAAATACCAGAAAGTCCAGTTGTCTCTTGAAAAAGCACCTTTGGGACTATTGGAACAATCTTTGCTTTCTTTTGTCATAGTCGTTCTATTTCTATTGGCGGGTCTTTGTATTTTGTTATCTTCTCCAGTTCTTTCTTCATCAATATAAAAAAAACCATCATACCTTACAATCCCACCCTCACCTTTCTCACATACATAAGAAAAGCTGCAACAGATTTGAGATACTATACAACCGGTGGATTTCTCAAACTCTCAATAGCAATAGCAGTTAGACTTATATACCGCTTCATAGGGCTTCAGCCCTCTCTAAGCGGTTTACAGAGTCAGCATATCACCCCCACAGTCCGGGTCCTCATTTCACCCACCTCGGAAGGATGGAAGGCTGAGTCAACCTTGAGCCGGTGAGATTAGAACCGCTGAACTGCAGATAACAGTCAGCTGAAGTGGCCTGCAATACTGCACCCTAACCACTGCGCCACCTCGGCTCCTTATATCTCCTTATACAATTCAAATTGTATTTGAATTTCCCCAAAGCAACTTACTGATCCTTACTTTGATGTCCTGGATCAATCTGATGATTCAATTCAATATTTCTATTTGAAGGGATAATTTGCCTGAATCTCCTTTGAACCAAATCTTTACTTCAACATCTCACTCCATTCTACTGAATACCAAATCAAATTACTTGTCCTTCTAACTTTGCATTATTTGCTTTGATTGGCGCATGTGTCAAGGCTGCAGCCATATTCCTCTTGGATCTTTGGCCTGCCACACTTTCTATTATTCTACTATATCTTTTATATTGTGGGAAAATTGGAGGGGGGATTGGACAGAGTTAGATGCTATGTAGCCAAAACAAAATTCCTTCTAGGAAGCCAAGGTCATCCTTTGTCTCTGCACCTCTGCACCTGATCGGAATTGGATGGGTGGAACTGCTAGCATGGCAGTGGAAGATGGGACCTTGTGATGGACTTGTGGTGTGGGGGCAAGATTTTGAACTTTCAACTGGGTGGTGAAAAACCGGGAAGCTCTCAGATTCGGGTTTTCCCAGATGTGCCAACATGGCTCTCTTAATAAATTGGATCTTTGAGCAATACTTTTGGATGCTTTTTGGAACCCTAACAACAAGTTTTCCAGGAAGAGACCTTGATTGTTTTGACTTTCTTCTCCTCAGTCTGCAGAGGCCAGGAGAGTAATGACTCAGAATAACCAGAGAGCAGAAGAGCCAATAATTGTTTTTTGTTGTTGTTGTTGTTGTTGTTGTTGTTGTTTTGGGGGGAGCTGATGGTAAGATGAATTGATGTAAATATTTAACAATGCAACACGATATTGGCTATGTAATAGTATACATGTGATTATATGTTATGAAAATGGAAAATAAAAAGTTTTCATGAAAAAAAGAAGAATAACCGGTGCTTCTAGCTGATCAAGTTCCTATCCAGTGGTGGAATTAAAATAATTTAACAACCCATTTTCTTCCCTAATGATTTCTTCCAACAATTAGTTCGCCAAACTTCTCAGAAATCTAACAACTGGTTCTCCCAAAGAACTGTCTGAATCCCACCACTGTCCCTATCCCTTTCTAATATGCATTATATACAACACACACATGTGATGAAAAAGGCTGGTTAATTTGAATATATTGTAGAGAAAAGTATATGTGAGAAAGACCCTAGGTAGAATCAAAAAGCTGCAAAGGATCTCAGAGGTCATCTAGAATAATTCCTATTTTTCCCTTGTTCTTTATTTTTTTTCCACACCACTAGTTCTATCCCTCAAAAGAAAATAGCAATTTTCTTGCTGTACCATTTTCCATTCTTATTCTCTCTTCTTCTGATCTGTCCCTTCAAGATGATTTGTTTGTGTTACCTACGTTTAAACCTCTAGCCTGATTTATTATTAAATATAGTTAAGTACAGTAAACAAAATTCATGATTCTACCCTTTCCCTTTCTTTCTTTAACAATTGCTTTCACTTGAATTCCTTGAATGAACATTCAGTACCGTGCAGTTTATTGAACATGACAAAACTTTTAAAAAGATTGTCTAGGATTGCAAAGAAAATCAGATGCCAGCTCTTTGAAGGACTGCCAGAGGACAGTCTTTTAATTGAAGGGACGTCCAGTCCAATTTTGTTTTCTAAAAACAAAGAACCATAAAATGGAGAAACAGGAGACTCGGAGTTGACTATTTATAGTTAGCATTTGCACTGAAAATTGAGCAGGGAGTAATATTTCCTGCTCAGTGGTGCCCATCATGGTTCAGATTACTGTATTCCCAGGGCATGGGCACAATATTGTAATGGCTGCAAGGGAGCTGTAAATGGAAAACTGGCCTCCATGCTTATCCAAAACTTTCAGAGGTCTGAGTTCTGTCTTCCGGTTCTATTCTTAAAATTTGCTTAAAATGCATGAACAGAAAAAGTAACTTTTCTTGCTTGCACAGCCACCACTTGAGTCTTTTGGCCCTAAATAAATAAATGAATTATCATAACCACATCTATTTTAAGTGGCATGTCTATGGAGGTTCTCAGTCATGGTTGTCCCAAAGGTGCTTTTTCAAGAGGCAACTGGACTTTCTGGTTTTACTTTGAAGATGTTTTGTTTCTCATCCAATCCAAGAAGTTTCTTCAGCTCTGAAGAAGCTTCTTGGATAAGAAGCAAAACATCTTTAAAAACCAGAAAATCCAGTTGCCTCTTGAAAGGCATCTTTGGAACATTTTAAGTGGCACTTTCTCTAGACTCTTTTCCTGCAAAGATGTGAAGTGCTTCCAGCAAACTCAAAAGTTGAAATGGTTAAAAGACATCCAGTCATGTCTACATCATTGTGGAACATAGATAATGGTCAATGTTACCCTCGTACATATGTGCTAGTCGTTCCCGATTCTCGGGGGGCGGTGCTCATCTATGTTTCAAAGCCAAAGAACCAGCATTGTCCGAAGATGTCTCTGTGGTCATGTGGTCAGCATGACTAAATGTCAAAGCCGCATGAAACACTGTTACCTTCCCACAAAAGGTGGTTTCTATTTTTTCTACTTGCATTTTCAAACTGGTAGGTTGGCAGAAGCTGGGACTAGTAGTGGGAGCTCACTTAGTTATGCAATGCTAGGGATTCGAACTGCTGACTTTTCTTATCAGCAAGCTCAACATCTTAGCCACTGAGCCACCTTGTCCCTATGTTGTTGTACATGGATATATATTTACTAATTTCAGCTTTGTGAATAGCAATGGCACATAGATGTATATACTTATCCCATAGTACCTTCAAAGGCATTTTGGTTTATCACCCAAATTACTATTCAATATTGTGCATGCCATCATGGGCTAACATTGCAACATTGCCTTTAGTCCCACAAATTGTTGATATTGAGTTATTATGGAGCTGTGCAGCTTTACAAATTTTGATGAATAAATAAGCCTCTTTCAAGTATAACCAGGAGTTTGGGAAAATCATATAAAAACATGTACTTCTGTGTTCCTTTAATTTCTTTTTCAGTTGACTGACTGAATAATCAACCACACAGTCGAAGAATTCAACTGAAATGTTTTCTTATATTTCTTATGCAGTCACCCCAGGCCTCATAATCAAAATGTTTCTTTCTTTAGTGTCAGTTGTATTCCTGAATGAATGGAGAAATTGCTTCAATTTGAGATTTCTCTGCCAACTCGTGGGCACTTGGAAGAACATTTCCAAATCCTTCAGCTGACTGGTATAAATGTGAATATGACTGGCTTTCTTCAGATCATCCATTGAGCCTTCAGTTGTTGCTTTGGTAGTGCTATTATATTTCATTTTTTAATGAACTTGATGGTTTTTATGATGAGCTGGGCAAGGGATGAAATTTAGAGTATAAATAAAAACAAATCCTCAAAATTAGAAGTGTATAACATGTAAGAATTGTCTCTCATTAAATAAATCCATGAGTGTCCCACTGCAATGATGAGGCCAAGTGTAGCCAGTGTCTGCTAAGTAGGGAGTGTTTCTATTTGCTGAAATTGTAACACCTACAATATTGAAGGCAGAATTCTTAAGTACAAAAGTGGGATTATAACTCATCCTTGGCATGAGGTTGGCCCCAGGTTGAATTACTTGAAGCTGTTGTTGAAAGAAGGAGATAAGAAGTGTTGGGAGAGAATCAAGACCACTGCCTGGAGAATGGCTGTCAAATGTCAATCAAACAAGTAACACCAGGTTGAATGGGCAAATAAATGTATACATTTTGGGCACTATCTCAGTTTTGCTCAATTATTTTATTCACCAAAGTACCTCTTCGGTCTAAGAGTACAGACCAGTTGATGGTAAAGTGATTTTAAAAAAATGTATATGGATCTGTGTTTTTTTATAATAAATTCCAATTGGCATAAACTTTATTCCGAACCACATAGCTATGCAAAATATATTTCCTTGCTAAATTTATATTGTGTCGCTGATTGGAATATTTTTGAAAGCACATGTACATATTCAAAGCCTGCCACTTTTCTCCCCTATAAATGGTGATTTTAATTA
Source organism: Thamnophis sirtalis (assembly GCF_051295495.1). NCBI lineage: Eukaryota > Metazoa > Chordata > Lepidosauria > Squamata > Natricidae > Thamnophis > Thamnophis sirtalis. Next base: position 13,596,966 of record NW_028261391.1, read on the forward strand.
CTTACCATGGCTGTGGTTATGTCAGCCAGAGGTTATATGTCAGCTGCATTTTATGTTAGTGATGGATTATTTGAATCTCAGATGAACAATATTTTTGTGGTGTAGTATAATGCCAGCCTGAGGCGATATACAAGTCTTAGGATATATATATATATATATATATATATATATATATATATATATATATATATGTATGTATGTATGTATGTATGTATGTATGTATGTATGTACGTACGTACGTACGTACGCACACACACACACACACACACACATATACATACATACACACACACATATATACATACATACATACATACATACATACATACATACATTATGGGCACAATTACTACAAGTACTGTCTCACAAATATTATGAGACAGAAATTAGCAGGCTTCATTTAAGGATAATGTGTTCCCATAATATGTAACCAACACTTGCACTTAATGTTTCAGCGTGTCATGGTGATTTAGGGAGACTGAGTTAATTCAATAAATCTTGCTCATTTAACAATAGCAAAGTGTGTTCTGTCACTACATGCTGAGTTACTTGTTTGTTCCTCACCAGAACTTGTAAGGGATATATTTTTTAAAAAAAATAACAAAAAACCCAGTCAAAATTTAACTTCAAAGTTTCAAAGTTGGTGGGATTCTCTTGGGGAAAGCACCTTTATAAGCACCAAGACCAAATAGTTAATTTACTTCCTTTAACAGCTAAAGACTCGATGATTTATTTAAATTGTTGCTCTCTTTTTTTATCCAATGGTTGTCCCAAAAAACTGGAGAGAATTTACACTGACATCTGCCCACTTGTTATTCCCACAAAACCAACTCTAGGTAGGCGATTGATCCCAAGGCACTTTGTGGGTTTCCATGACTTGTAGTTTGACTTTAACCTGGTTTGTTTCCAATACCTTAAATAGCATGTCACATTGTCTCATGTACAATTAACGTTACCTAAAGCAGGGGTGTCAAACTCAATTTCATGGAGGGCTGCATCAGGGTTGTGCTCAGGGTGCCAGGGTGGGTGTGGCCAGCTCAAAGTCAATCATGTCGAGGGCACCTGTGGTGGCCCGAGTGTTCTGCCAGCGAAAACGAGCTCCCGAGCTCCATTTTCGGCTGCAATGGCCTCCTGCAACCTTCTGCCAGTCAAAACAGAGCTCAAGAGGGCTGCACGCGGCCCTCACAAGCTCCATTTTTGGCTGCAACAGCCTCCTGCAACCCTCTGCTGTGGGCATCCCTCTTGAGCTCTGTTTTCATTGGCAGAGGCCATTTCCAGGGCAGCCTCGCCCACCAGATCTAAGCACCCCATAGGCCAAATTCAGCCCCCAGGCCTTGTGTTTGAGACCCTTGAACTAAAGGGACAGAGATAGACTATTTATTCTTTTTAATGGTTTGGCAACATTGAGTTCTTGTCACGTTTTAAGTATATCTTGGGGTGAACACATTAGTGGCTTTTTTCCTTTTCTTTTTTTTCCCCCTTTGGCTTTTCACCACAAAAAGGCAGGAAACAGCACTGCCATTTTCAGTGACATGTCACATGTATCTTCAAACAATACAAAACAGGAGCTTGAGAAGTATAGTGAATGCCTAGCAATCCACCTAGACAAGAGATGTTGGGGCAAGGTTTTGTAGTTCTTTTTAACAAAAACAATGATTGTCAGTATGTCCCTGTTCTGCAATCATTCATTAGGTGTCATTCCCAATGTTTGTAGTGCCTTCTACTAGCTGAGGTTACTACTACTTATTCCATCACAGCATGTATGTATTTATAGATATGCATGCATTTATGGATTTGTATGCATTTATGCTTGGGTAGCAGGTGACTAATGGACAAGTCCAAGCAGTTTTCTAAGCAACATTGTCCCAGGGTTGACACAGAGGGACTTGCACAAAATCATCCAGCTTTTTAGGCACTTTTCTCTCACACGTCAACAAAAGATCTTCCTTTTTATCGCCCCTAGCTGATAACCTGGCGTTGCCCGGTATTTATTTTGTAGGGGGGAAATGTCTGGACCAAATGTAATTTCTAATGTTGGATTTTCTCCCTTTCCAGAGGGATCCCCCTTGTGCGGTACTATGAAGCCGTTACCATGGCAACTCCACTCCGCCGCACAGTAGAATCCATTTTATGGCACTAAAGTAGAATCCATTTTAAGGCACAACAGGCTGTATCTTAACAGAACACACATCCCGAGGGATTTTAGGGGTATCTTAGCCCCCATAGTATTTGCTTCCAGAGAGTAAGTCATCTGTGTACCAAGTTCGATTAAACAATTTACAGACGTTTCATGAGAAAAGCTGACTAACCATGAAAACATCACCCCAGTTCTAATATTAACCTCTGGAATGTGTATCCCCATTATATATTTAATCATTTGTTGAAGTTCACCTTAGCTTGAATGCAGCAAGGGCTGACTCTGGGCCAACAGCCCAAGGCCTTACTTAGAAAACTAGTAGAGAAGAACCAACTCTAAAAAATATGAAATAGGAAGAGCCTTATTACAACACAATGAGCTTCATCAAGTCCTGAATGTAAAACCATTAAAGTCACTTAGTTACATCCTGTAATTTCTTTTTTCTTTTTTCAATTTACTAAATACTTTTTTCCTGTTAGACCTGTACCTAGTACCATTCATCTTCAGGGTTATTGGGAGTTGGGTGGCATACAGGTTTATTAAATTATTATTCTTATAATACACCCAGCCAACTTTTCATAAGTATTTGTTGAAACAACAGAAGAAAGAACCGTAGGGCTCTCTGCCAAACTTGGAAGGTAGACCTAACAGGAAACATTAACAGAATATTGCCAAGTATGAAACTACTTCTCTTCTGTCACGGTTCCAAGTAACACCCCCAATGAAATAAGACTCCAAGGGTTGAGTTTCCTCAATGTTCCATTTTAGTAGAGATGTCATATTGGCACATCTAGGAAAACCTGAATCTGAAAGTTTCCAGATTTTCTCCACCCAAGTGAAAGTTCAAGTCCCTGTCCCAGCACCCACATGTCCATCACCTGGTCCAATCAGGCACCATCCAAAACTGGAGATGAACAGCTGGAGCCTATTCCCAGTGTGCGCATGCGCAGAGTTGCCAGATGAAGGGAACAGCTAAAGAATAGGGGTCAACTTGAGAGTAAGGCCAGATGATGAATGGCCCCTCCCAGAGGAAATAAAATAGGAGCAAAAGGGGGATGGAGTTTGCAGGAGACAATTAGTTTGCTTAATTGGTTTGTGACTCTCCAAGACTCCTTGCCAAGTTTTGCAGATATCGGCCTGGCAGTTCTCCAAGCCAGATAAGGTCTGTGACTATAAATCCTCCCTTAAAGACTTTGCTGGATGTGAATGAGAAGAATTCACAGTAAATCAATAAAAAAGGTTTTTTTGTCGGGACAAGGAGTTTGCTTCATGCTCTTGGGAAGCCTCGGTCAGAACACATATAGCTGCAGATGGGTCAAAGCAAGCACCTCCCAAATCCCAGCTGCCATGGTGCAGAAGTAGGCACCCCATGGGCTGTTTGGTTCTGACTTCCTGCTGGGACATGGGGGAGGGCAAGGCACATTCAAGCAGGGAAGGTTACAATTTGCTAGTGTATTAACAGAATGCCCTTGAGGTTCCACCACAAAACCACGTTCAACTAAAGCGCGCTCGACGAAACCGCGTAGCTGACGTCATCACAGTGCGACAAAAAAAGCACGCTGTAAACGCTAAAGCTAAAATTAACCCCTAAACCTAACCCTCCTAAACCTAATCCTAAACCTAACCCTAAACCTAACCTTTAACCTAACCCTAAACCTAACCCTAAACCTAACCCTTAACCTAATGCTAACCCTTAACCTAACCCTAAACCTAACCCTAACCCTTAACCTAACCCTAAACCTAACCCTTACCTTAACTTGAATCGGCTTGCTTTCAAAGCGCTATTTAAAGCGCCCTTTTTTCTCCGCGGTCGCTGTTGTTGCCCTATTGATGACGTCAGCAACGCGGTTTAATCGGGTGCGCTTTAGTGGAGTGCGGTTTTGTCGTGCCACGTGCCCTTGCAACTGTTCTTGTTAGAAGGAAGAAAAAAGTTTGAAGCATTTTATCTTGTGTGAATTTTCTCCTTCACTCCCTCTAGCAATAATTAGAAGAAAGACGTAAGGGACAAGCACTCTTTTTGACAGAAGTCTTCAGACCTATTAATGCTGGTTCTTAATGTAATGTAAGGAGAAACTAATTCCAGAGAATCCAGAGTAAGTTTGGAACAAACTTACAGTACATAATCACCCAGTTTACAATGCCTTAAGTTCACAGTGAGAGCTCAAAGTTAGTTCAAATCTCTGCTATCTTACTTCTAATAGTTAGGCTGCACTGAAGACATCAGAAAATTGGCATGAATGCTACAACCAGAGTCTTTTTTTAAAAAAAAAATAAAGCTTTTAAACTACTAATTGAAGACTTGCTGTTCTAGTGCCTGGGTTTTTTATTTGAATTTATTTCAAGGACGAATTCAACAGGGACACAGTGGCTCAGTGGCTAAGACACCTGAGCTTGTTGATCAGAAAGGTCGGCAGTTCAGTGATTTGAATCTCTAGTGCTGCGTAACGGAGTGAGATCCCATTACTTGTCTCAGCTTCTGCCAACCTAGCAGTTCGAAAGCACGTAAAAATGCAAGTAGAAAAATAGGGACAACCTTTGTTGGGAAAGTAACAACGTTTAGTCATGCCAGCCACATGACTATGGACACATCTTCAGACAGCACTGGCTCTTTGGCTGTGAAACGGAGATGAGTGCTGCCTCCTAGAGTCAGGAATGACTAGCACATATTTGTGAGGGCAACCTTTACCTTATTTCAAGGATATATGCTTTTACTGCATAAAGACCGCTTCATAATACATACAAAATGGTTTCTTCATTGGTAGTATATGTGATGGAAATACACACACACACACACACACACACACACACTCTGAGTGGAGTATAAAATGTCAACAAAGGCAAGGCACACAGACATTAAATAATTATGACAGTTCCTAATAGCACTAATGGTTAATAAAGGAACCAATTTCATTGTATTTAAGTACAATGACAATAAAGATTATACTTATAGCTTGAGCAATGCTAGGATGATGCATACATTAAGCCCAGTTATCTGTCATGGAGCAAATCTTGCCTCTCAAACATGAACTCTGTATATTCTGTCCTAAAGTGCAACAGCTGAAAACTAGCTTTTTCCACCTGAGCAGAAAGGAAACTGCCCACACAGAATATAGCAGTAGACTTAGCAATAGCAGTAGACTTATATACCGCTTCATAGGGCTTTCAGCCCTCTCTAAGCGGTTTACAGAGAGTCAGCATATTGCCCCCAACAATCTGGGTCCTCATTTTACCCACCTCGGAAGGATGGAAGGCTGAGTCAACCCTGAGTCGGTGGGATTTGAACCGCTGAACTGCTGATCTAGCAGTAGCCTGCAGTGCTGCATTTAACCACTGCGCCACCTTGAAGAGGAACAATTGCTCCAACTGTGGTTAGAGTGCAATACTGCAGGCTACTTCTGCTGTCTACAATTTAGGTAAAATGAGGACCCATATTGTTGGGGGCAATAGGCTGATTCTGTAAACTGCTTAGGGAGGGCTGTAAAGCACTGTAAAGTGGTATATAGTGCTATTGCTACTGCTAACCACTGCACCAAACTATCAGGCACATGTAATCAGGACCATCTGTTAGATTGCAGCATAGAAGATGTACTCAAGCCTATGATTCTGGTAAACTAAGGTGCAACATTAAATTGGCCCCAGATAAGGATCAATGGGATTCAGGAAGAGTTGAACTTGGACTGCTTATGGAAAAGTAACAACTCTAAGCTGATGACAAGGCAACTGAATGGAGCTAAGTGTTTACTGGCCAGATCAGTGGTGGGTTCTGTATCCCGTTGCAACTGGTATGCTTCAACGGGGCTGGGCATCCACCACGTGCACATGCACTGTGCGGGTGTGCACACCCACCACCCGTGACAATCCAGCTGCTCAGCAGAGTGTCACGCATGCGCTGTATGCTCCGTGCTCGTGCGCAAATGGCCCAATTGGGTCAAATACAGGTAAGGAGGGCGGACGGGCAGGTGGGCCCTTTGAAGCACCGTACTGGAACAGTACCTGGTACTCCCAGCAGACACCAGTACACCCGTACTGTGGCGTACCCGCTGTAACCCACCACTGGGCCGGATGCCCTTCCTGTCACCAATGCAGTTTGCAGCTGTGCCCAGAGAGAGAAATATCTGCCGCTTCCTAGGGTGGAACTCACAGCCTCCTGATAATGCTGCAAGAGCTCCACCTCTACACCACTCATGGCAGTTAATGAATTATCATTAACTGTAATGAATGGGGCAGTGGTGTAGAGATGTAGCTTTTGCTAGCCACATTTTAACTAGTGCCTTACCAATCCAAAAATATTGCCAAACTTCTTGTTACCTGTTCTGACCCCCCTCGTTCCACATCAAAGCACACTCTGAGCCAAAGATAAGTTACGGCATTTCATTAACAGACAGACAGGCCCTTGGCAGCAAACTGGCACAGACAAGCTTGGGCAGCAATCCAGCACAGATAAGGCTTGGCAGCAATCCAGCCTGCCAAGCTCATAACAAAGTTCTCCGACATTCGTTCCTGCATTGACTTCTGCAAGAAGTGAGTGTGCACAAGTAATCTTTTTTATAGTCTGGAGAGGAGCCTAATGACCACCAGCTGAGTGCAATTACCTCCTGTAACTGCGCAACTGTTCCTGACGCCTATTAGTTCTTCGATGCCATGCATCCAGGAACAACTCACTACTGGCGTCCGGCTCACTCTCCCTTGTCTCCACTGGTCCAAGGCTCAGGCGCCTCCTGGTGTCCAACCAGCCTCTCTGCGCCCTGCTCAGAGTCAGAACCCTGTCCAGGGTCCTCCACATCCTCCAGAGCCAACTCATCGGGCCCCTCGCTGTCGGAGTCTGGTGGCAGCTCCAACGGCTCCTGCTGGGCCACAACAGTTACCCATTAATCATGTTTTTTAATGCTATAGCTAATATAATGCTGTAGCTAATCATTATAAGTTACTGGCACCGACGAGAAAATGTATTAATTTTATGCAATCTATTTTCTGCTATACCAAGCCATTTCCCTAGATCTGCTCAGTACGAACTTTCAAAATGTGCCTCATTTCTTTTTTCATCAAAAAAAATAGCTGCCAAATTAAGGGTAAGGTGAAGTCCTTGGAAAAGCAAACAATCTTGGTAAAATAATAATGACATCCACAAGAATAATGGACAGCCCTTCTTCGCTGGAAGGTCATCTTTGCAGTATAATATCTTCAAAAATGTTGGTTTTGAAAAAAAATGTACCCTACACATTTATGTTTATTATATTAGACACACTGCAACTACGGATGCTTTAGCTAAAGTCTCCTAATTATACTGTTCGTCCTAAATGGTAGATACATGGATTCTTGGTTATATTTAACTTGCTTCTGAATATTGTTGACCAATTTTAAATTCTATTAAAAAAAAAAGAATATATCCCCCCCCCCAAAAAAAACCCCTCTCTGTTATGAGTTCAACTGTATTTCAAGATTACTGCATTCCTGAAAATACACAGAGGCATCTTATTTGTAATTGTATAGTATCCTGGTTGGAAAATTGCCTTAACTATTGAGCTGGGTTTACGTTTAGGGTATTCCTTATCAGTCAGGTGATCCGATTACAGAAACTGCCAGGGGAAGTTTTCCAGAGGAGATACATAAACATGGATTTCATCTGTATAAAAACTGATAACTCATATCTCAAAGGGAAAAAAAGATGGAGTCTAAGCCAAATTTAGTAGGTTAGAAGTTTCAGTACCAGAATAAACTGCTTCAGGAAAGGTGGAATTATAGCTTGAGGAAAGATGTAACAAGGAGGAGTAAAGGCAGCATTCTTTAGCTCAACCTGGCACAAAGCAATTTATTTATTTATTTGGAAGAAAGAAAACCATTAGCAACAAACAAAAGCTTATGATTTATGCTTATAAGAATTGCACTTTGCCACCACTATGAGCAAGCCTACGAAAATCTGAGCAAATAGTAAATGAGCGCCATCAAGACAATAGCTGTCTTAATTAAACCAACTGGAATCTCTTGACCTTTTTTTATTTTTAAAAGGAGCATTTTCTTACCAACTTCTCACTAAAAAAATACACATGTAAAAGATAACTTAAGTTGTTTGGGTTTTGGGGGAAAAAATAACATACATAGTTTTGTAACTTCAGAATGAAGACAGAGGCTCTTTATGCGGTAACACTGTAACCTATAACACATAGGAAGAACTTAAGCATAAAGACTTTGAGCATTTGTATGCTCAAAGACAAGATTTTACCAAGGTTTGTGTGTTTATTTGAGAGAAGCTGTATGGTCGTTGGCTTATTAACCATGAAGGATCACAACTGTCTAGGTTCACACAATACACTAAGCCAGAAGTTGCAACATCTGTGGCAGATGTGGTATTCAGCAGCCCAGAGCTAAATAGGAGATAGAGGAAGAGAGTTAAGACAGCCACTGCCTAGAATCTCCCAGAATATATCCATTGGGATGATAGTAGTAAAGGTGTCAGCGTTCCAAATACCATGCAGAATTAAATCAGAGTCGAAGGCAAAACTATGCTTAAAGTTCCAATTTAATAAGGCAGGCATGTTGGCATCGTGCTGTGGGATTCCAACTCTGGAAGTTACATCAGAATCCCACCCAGTTAAAAGTTCATGATCTTGTCCCCACACCCACAGTCCATCAGGTGGTCCAATCTTCTTCCTCCACGCTGGCGTCTCCACCCAGCTTCTTCCGGTCAGGTGTATACTGGTGCGGAGACAAAGGATGACCTTGGCTTCTAGTAAAGAATGAAAAACAATACATTTCGCAATCTCACTCCTGTCTATTCCCCCCTCCCATCAACTATACTAAAGTAACAGCATAATGAAATAAGAGAAAGTGTGGCAGGCCAAAATTCTAAAAGGAATATAAATGCAGGCCTGACAAAAGGTTTAATTCGGCAAGATTCTGTCTATCATATATAAGCAAATAAAGAACTGAACTTTGGCTGGATTGTTCTATGCCTTTCTTGGTCTGGTAAAGGTCAAGTACTTTTAAAATTAACTTCTGGGTTTACTGATCAAAAATATCCTTTAGTATGTTCAGTCTTAAATTATTTTGTTTCATTCTGTAATTATAATTTGAATTTAAGTGTTCTTCTTTAATTGTAATCTTTACTTCCTTTTCTAGTTCCATCTACTATCTAATAATCAAAACCTATATTTAACTAAATACTAAGGGTGAAAGGTACATTCAGTAAAAAAAATGCATAGTTCTTTAAAATTTTCACTTGTTGATGTTGGTGCTTTGGGTTAGGGTTAGGGTTAACTGTGACATCACAAGTGGTTAGAAGGCAGTACTGCAGGCTACTTCTGCTGACTGCTAGCTGCCAGCAGTTTGGCAGTTTGAGTTTCACTGGCTCAAGGTTGATTCAGCTTTCCATTCTTCTGAGGTCAGTAAAATGAAGACCCAGATTGTTGGAGGCAATAGGCTGTCTCTGTAAACTACTTAGAGAGGGCTGTAAAGCACTTATGAAGCAGTATATAAGTCTAAGTGCTATTGCATCTTCAAGACAGTTTTTGACTTCTGCATCTCCCTGGACAAAACCCTTGGTTTACCATTGCCTCTTTCCTAGAGCTAAGAAAGAGTGACTAGTTCAGGATTACCCAGTTGGCTTTGTTCCTAAAGCAGGACCACAACTCCCAATCTCCCGTTTCAAGTTAGTGCCTTAACCACTACATAAAAGTGGTTCTCTTTCTCTACATTTTTACAATTGGAAGTGTATTAAAACAATATCTGTAAAAGATCCTAAGCAAATGAACAACTCAAGATTCTTCAGTTGTAAACAAAGGAATGCAGGGGTGGGTTGCTGCCAGTCTTACTACCAGTTTGCAACCCGTGCACAATGCATGTATGCACTTGCTTCATTCACGTGTGTGCCGTACATATGTTGCGCACACGTGCACTGTTCATTGTAAATTGTTCTTTGTACATGCGCAGAACAATTTACAGTGAACTGCGGATGCGCAGTCACTAAAAAAACAAAATGGTGGCACCCAGCAGCGGCAAGGGAACCGGTTCGGGGGTGTGGCAGGCCTGGGTTACTGCCAGTTGTGTGACCCGAGCCTGAATTCTACTACCAGTTCGGCCGAACCGGCAGCAACCCACCTCTGGATGGGTAAGAAAGTTCTGGCACCATCCACATTCAAGTCACAGCTACACTTCCTTTTCTACCCTACCCTAACCACTCCCAACCAAAATCATGTTAAGCCATCCCCAGGAATGGCCTATTTTTGGTTTGCAATGCAGTCTCATGACAAAATTCTAAGGATTTTATATCATTTCTGCAATTTTGGACTACTGCAACGTGCTCTACATGGGGCAGCCCTTGAAGAGTATTCAGAGACTTCAGCTTGTCCAGAATGCAGCCGCACGAGCGATCGTGGGTGTACCTCGGTTCACCCACATAACACCTATCCTCCGCGAGCTGCACTGGCTGCCTATTGGTCTCCGGATACGCTTCAAGGCGCTAGTCGTCACTTATAAAGCCCTTCATGGTATTGGACCTGGGTACTTGAGAGACCGCCTGCTGCCAATTACCTCCACTAGACCGATCAGATCCCACAGATTAGGCCTCCTCCGAATTCCATCCGCTGGCCAGTGTCGACTGGCGACTACTTGGAGGAGAGCCTTCTCTGTGGCTGCTCCGACCCTCTGGAACGAGCTCCCCGTGGAGATTCGAACCCTCACCACCCTCCAGGCCTTCCGCAAGGCCCTTAAAACCTGGCTGTTCCAACAGGCCTGGGGCTAAAGAGCTGTTGCCCCCGTCTCGAATGGTATGACTATTGTATGTTTTTAAATTATGCATTGTGATGCTTTGTTTTTTAAATTTCTTTTTGTCTGTATTCCCCTTCCCTGGTTGAGTTGTGAGCCGCCCTGAGTCCCCTTCGGGGGAAAAGGGCGGCATATAAATGAAATAAACTGAACTGAACTGAATATATTCCTCTGGCAACTCAAGTTTGGTAAAGGCCTGAGGAGTACTCCACATTATCAAAGACCTGCCCTCAACACTCCAGCAGCCAAAATTTCAAGGGAGGGAAGGAGGGAGAGAAAGAGTTACTGTTAAATCAGTGCTAAATCTGTAAGGGTAGATTTGCCCTCCTTGTTAATTTATTATCTCTGCTGGAAGCAAGCACCAGCAAGTTTAGTGTTTGAGAAAAGGGCACGGACTTCTTGTGTTGGCAGTCCCTCCCTGTGAAAATAGCCTTTCTCAAATAAGGTAGAGTTGCAACAGCAGCCGTAATTACCAGAATTATTAAGAGCATAAGCTATAATATGAAGTGGCCGTAGACTGAAATGACCCTTCAGAAAAAAGACGAGATGGAAAAGGAGTAAAAAAAAAAAAAAAAGCCAACCACTTTAAGAAAGTGAACAAACATTGAGGCCCACTTCCATGCAAGCAAAGAAAATAAATGCCATTGAAACAGCCTCTTGATCTTTAAATAAACTAGTTTTGCTGTAAGCTGGCGGATTGTGATTTCACTGCGTTGACATTAGAATGCTACAGGAAAAATATGGAGATTTTCTTCACTAATCATTGTTTTACTCTTGATTAGTTTTAGGGACTCTTCTCTGGATGCAACAGCTAGAAGAATTTAAGAGCAGATAACAGGGTGTCCCTATGGCAACCTTTATGGGTTGGCCAGCTCATAGATATTATCTGGTATCCCAGTTTGTGGAAGTTGATGCTTTAATCCTTCCTATATATTGCCCAAGAAGTGGAGGGAACACCGTGGCACGACAAAACCGCGCTCGACTAAAGCGCACCCGATTAAACCGCGTCGCTGATGTCATCAACAGGGCGACAACATCCAGCGCATGGAAAGAAGGGCTTTAAATAGCGCTTTGAAAGCAAGCTGATTCAAGTTAAGGTAAGGGTTAGGTTTAGGGTTAGGTTTAGGGTTAGGTTAAGGGTTAGGGTTAGGGTTAGGGTTAGGTTAGGGGTTAATTTTAGGTTTAGCATTTACAGCGTGCTTTTTTCTCCGTGCTGTTGTCGCGCTGTGATGACGTTAGCTACGCGGTTTCGTCGAGCGCCCTTTAGTGGAATGCGGTTTTGTGGTGGAACTAGGGAACACAACTCTAATCTCAGATTTCACATGTCTGTAATCTGTAATCCCAGATTTCACAAATGCTCTGTACTACCTTTCCACAAACTTGTAGGAGCTGTCCTAGTTGGATCAACATATAATGCATTAGAGGCAACATTCGCTAAGCCATGCCAATATCATATGCCTCCACAAAACCCAATGATGGAACCTGTTGCTTAGTGATTAAAATTTTGATGGACTCTGCAAAAGCTACTTACGACTCAATTTTGAACTTACGTCTCTCCATATACAAACAGTGAGATGATCCCATTTTGGTTGCTTGGTGACTGGTTCACATTTACGGCTGTTTGCAACATGCAATGATCATGTGAATGCAATTTTTGACTCTTTTTTTGGCTGCTTTCCAGCTTTTACTTTCGGTTTCACCCATTGTGTGAAATGGATTCATTTAATGATTATGGCATTTACTTAACTACCACCACAAAATCATGGTCCCATCACACAATGCCTCAACTTATAATGGTAATGACTTCCAACCATCATTCTAGACCAGCGGTTCTCAACCTGTGGGGTAGTGACCCCTTTTGGGGTCGAACGACCATTTCACAGGGGTTGCTGAGACCAGCGCAACTCTAAAGTTTAGACTCCACCTCGCATTCCTTGAAATCCCCGTGGATGGGCTCCAGAGAGGCCGCACAGAGCATCGCCGCGGCTCAATGCCTTAAAAAACATAGGTGCGTGCGCACACCCAGTACAATTAACCATGGAGACTTCGTAAAGGAGGGAAAGTGTTCCTGCAAGGGAAGGGGATTAGGTCCTGCTCGGGGCTGTAATTGTGTGGGGCGTGTGCGCAGCTATGTTTTCCACGCCGCTGCCAGGTACTTTTAACTATATCTAAATCCACAACCAGACCTCTCATCCAGAGCCAAGCTCAGGAGCCCGAATTGGCCCCATTCACACAATGAAAACCTGCTTGCTAAATGTACCATAAACCATGCACAAAGGAAAAGAGGAAAAAATGCATTGCAAGTAAACAATTTAAAAAAGGATACAAGTGGAATCATTATTAGAAATAAAATGTAACAGAGAAAATATGTATGAAAATATAAAGTTGGGTTTCCTGAAATGCCACCCCGAGAACCCATCAGAGAAAGTAAATAAGCAAGGGGAACAATGGAAAGGAGGAAAGATGAGGAGGGAAAGAGAGAAAGGGTAAAGCAGAGGGAGTAAAGGAGGGGAATCAAGAGTAGGAGAGAGTAAGAGGGAGGAGAAGAGAGGAGGAGGGGAGGAAAGAGAGGGGAAGAAGAAGACATTTTATGGTTGGGGGGCACCACAACATGAGGAACTGTATTAAAGGGTCGTGGCATTAGGAAGGTTGAGAACCACTGTTCTAGACTCAATTATAATAATAAATTGAGGAATGTATGCTCTAAGACCAACCCAAAATAGTTACTTTTCTTGAAAGAGTAATATGGGAGGACATCACAGCAAGGTTGTAGAAGGAAGTCCACTAGAAAGATATTGTCAGAGTTTGTTGCAGCAATCACATCCAGAAAGCACACACAGATGCTTAACTTCTCTTTATATATGCTATATAACACATGAAATAAATATACACTACCAAAAGCTGGTTTTTCCAACGTGATAGAGAGTACAAGCAAAACACACGCATAGTAGAGAACAGCTTCAGTTTCAGTTCAGAGCAACAGACTAGTTTAGCACTCAGCACAGACTCAGAGCTACAGAGCAGTTGAACTAAGCCACACCCAGGTTCCTTGCTGTCTTTTTGTTGCCCACACAGCCAATACTGTTTCAGTTTCCAAACATCCCTCATTGGCTGACCCAGTTGCTATGCCTATTTATTGCCTGACCTTGTTACTAAGCCCTATTCCAGTTCATGAATATATCTACACTGACAGATATAATAGCCTGCAGTCTGGGCAGTCTACTTTCAAGATGTTGGCCAAGTAGTTAGAGTCTGAACATAATTCCTCTTAAATCCATTTGATTTGAGTGGAGAAATAGGAGTACCATATTTTTCAGAGTATAAGATGCACTGGAGTATAAGACACACCAAGATTTTAAAGAGGCAATTTTTTAAAAAAAGTTTTGCATTCTGCAGACCTCCCCCCAAAAGGGCATGAATAGCCTTTAGGAGGCTTGTAAAGTGCTCCGGGGGGGGGGGGGGGAATGAGCAAAAATGGTTCATTTGTCATCAAAAAAAGGGCATGCATAGCATTTAGGAGGCTTATAGAGTACTCCTGGTGGCTTTGGGGGGGACAAAATTGAGTAAAAAACGACCCATTTTTTGCTCATTTCTGCCCTCCCGAGCCTCCCAAAGCACTCCGGAAGACTCCTAAAGGCTATGCATGGTCATTTTGTTGAAGGGGGTGGGGTTTCGGAAGGCTAAAAATGCTGTATTCAGTGTATAAGATGCGGAAAAATTTGAGGAAAAAAGTTGCGTCCTATACTCCAAAAAATATGGTAGTTTAAATAGTAAAATATTTATGTCCCAAGTCTGAGATTTTGTTCCATATATTGAGATATTGTAATATGCAGTTTATTAAGATCTACTCAGAGGTGCCCAATCTTGACACAGCTGGTGGATTTTAGTATTAAAGCTCCCCATAAGTAAAAGTTATTCTGCTATGTAGACTGGGTAATCTGAAGAAGCTTTTACTATGAGTGCAATCTATGCACACCACTGCTCACATTGATAAAGAACCAGGCTGGATTTAATTAAAGGTTCAACCAAAGTAAAAAAAAAAAAAAGGTGTGTTCTTCAAATTTACCAAGCCAGGTGAAAAAAGAAAAAAAAAACAGCGCTGTTAATTAAAATGGGAATACATTTTCACCAGGACTCCGACCCATAAAAATGAATATGGAATGAAATCTGCTGCCTTTGTCTTTGATATGTCCTTGTATGAACAAGGAGTGAAAAGAAGAGGAAGGAAAAGATGAGGAAAACACTGATATTTAAAACTTTGGTCCCTTAAGCGTATGCAGAAGGTATTGTTGGAGGAATTAAAGGTCATTTTCAGATTGTTTTTTACAAATTTTGCCAGGGAGGGGGGTAACATACAATGCTTTCACAAGTCCTGCAAATTCTCTATATACCCCCCTCCCTTCACAAATTTTTACAAAAGCTGTTGTAGTTGGATCAACATTTAATACATTAGAGGCAATATTTACTAAGCCAAGAGAAACTCGTATGCTTCCACAAAACCCAATAATGTTTTCAAATGTTTAGGTTCACCTGTAACCTGGCCGGACTAAGGGGAATAAAAAGAGCAGAAAAATCCTTTTAAAAGAACAATAAGGTGGGTTTTGGGGGTTATTTTATTGACTCTGCTACATAGGTTTCAATATTGTCAAGCTCTCATGCTTCTTAGAGGAGACTGTAGATTAAAGATCACAATAGATTAGTCACAGGTAAAAAATGTAAGGTGAATGATGGCAAAACCTTGGTCCAGCTGGTAGCACCTCATAAGGGTCCCAATCCAGAGATACAGGTGAAGATGGTCAATGGTTTGGAAGGTGGAAGAGGGCTCTAAACGCTGTTACTTTCCCAGCAAAGGTTGTCCCTGTTTTTCTACTTGTATTTTTACGTGCTTTCGAACTGCTAGGTTGGCAGAAGCTGGGACAGATAATGGGATCTAACTCTGTTATGCAGCACTAGAGATTCAAACCACTGAACTGCCGACCTTTCTGATCGACAAGCTCAGGGGTCTTAGGCACTGAGCCACTGTGTCCCTGTTGAATTAGTCCTTGAAATAAATTCAAATAAAAACCCAGGCATTAGAACAGCAAGTCTTCAATTAGTAGTTTAAAAGCAGCAGAACCATCTTCTAGGAGAAGGGAAACTCTTGATTACAAAACTCCACTGCCTTGTGGCTATATCCACTGCTGGAAAAGGCTTCAGGAGTCAACCTCGAGGCAAAATCTCAAGCCGGAGTCCTGTGACTAGTCCAGTTTGTGACTATGTACAACCACATTCTGTTAACTCCTGCAACACAGCTGGAACCATTCGTATCGGCTCTGCCGTCCCATTGAACTGTTTCAGCAACATGGAGGGGGAGGGAAATCTGCTGCTTGGGTAACAGTCTATCCTCCATATTAATCTACCATACCTTGTGTTGGAGAGGACACTCCAGCTTTGACTTCTTTCCAGAGTATGATACCATAGTCTTTTGAGACTGAAGGATGCCAATGCATCAGGGGTATCAAAACTCAATGTCCACAGGCCGAATAAGGTCTGCAGGGTGTTTAAATCTGGCCAATGGGGCTGGCTTGGAAATATCAAAGGACCGGCCCATGGTGCCTCTGCTGGCCAAAATGGACCACCGGGGGGATGAGCACATGGTACCCTGTGCAGCTCATTTTCAGCCTCCACGGCATCCAGCAGCACTCTGCTAGCTAAAAATAGGCCTCGCAGAGGCCTTGTGGGGTCTCAGCACAGCCCATTTTTGGGCTGCAAAGTGCTTCTGGAGGCCAAGGAGGCCAAAAACGGGCCTTATAGGGCCTTTACAGGCCCATTTATGTCTGGCTGAGTGCTTCTGATTGCTTCTGCACCCCTGATCTATCTATCTATCTATCTATCTATCTCTCTCTCTCTCTCTCTCTCTCTCTCTCTCTCTCTCTCTCTCTCTCTCTCTCTCTCTCTCTCTCTCTCTCTCTCTCTCTCTCTCTCTCTCTCTCTCTCTCTCTCTATCTATCTATCTATCTATCTATCTATCTATCTCAGTGTTTCTCAACCTTAGCAACTTGAAGATGTCTGGACTTCAACTCCCAGAATTCCCCAGCCAGCGAATGCTGGCTGGGGAATTCTGGGAGTTGAAGTCCAGACATCTTCAAGTTGCCAAGGTTGAGAAACACTGATCTATCTATCTATCTATCTAGCTGTCTGTCTGTCTGTCTGTCTGTCTGTCTGTCTGTCTGTCTGTCTGTCTGTCTATCTATCTATCTATCTATCTATCTATCTATCTATCTATCTATCTATCTATCTATATCTATATATCTATATATCTATATATCTATATATCTATATATCTATATATCGTGTGTGTGTACTTCACAACTGATAGTAATTCATGAGCGTTAAATGCTGGTTAAATTAATCTGGGTCAAATTTGAAATCAAGAAATAACTGAATATGCTACCATTGTTTGCAATTTTAGGCAATCCATATATTATTATTTTTTGCAGTGTTAAAGAGCAATGGATTGCTTAAAACTGCAAACAATGACATTGCTTGAAATAAAAAGGTCTATAATATTAATACCACCACTTGTTCATGATTTGCAAACAATTTTCAAACTGGAATTGTCCCTTTTGGGCATAGTATATCTATACTACAAGAGGAAAAAGTGGTGAAATTATGCTTCTATTAACACTTTACAAACTATTTTTTCCAAGCTTATTGTAAGAAATATAATGGCGCAATAGGTAATGCATAGCCCAAACTCTGTCTTGATGTCAAAAGAATCATATAGTAACTTTCTTATTATGCTCATAATTGAAACTGAAGCAAAAATGTGTGCCTTCTAATAAAGCTGAAAGACAGACAAGTTAAAATTCATCACTCTCAACATAATCAATTTAATCTATAGCCATAATTTAGATTGTAAAAAAAAGCGTATTTTCCATTAAAATCTTAATATCCTATCAGTCTACTTGCAATAACTTAAAAATATTAGCATAGACATCTCTCTGTATAAGTATCAGTGCTAAAGTAATTCTGATTTTGAAATGTCTTTCAAAATCATATTTCAAAAGCCAGTACAAATTTAGATTTCTTTAGTATCTGTTTTAAAAATAGTAATTCCAGAAAATCAAATGCTTTAACTATTCCTAAGGAACATATTTGAAATAGAGAAAATGGTTAGTTTACTGATTTGTATAATAAATAGTTTCCTAAGAGGGTAAAAGTATTTTATTTTGGAATTAAAATGTATGGATCATTGGACAGTTTCCATTATTGTTCCTCACCTACAGACAGAATCTTGCCAAATTAAAGTAAGCAAATTACAACATTAAGAGTATGCTCTTAGAACACCTTGGGATGAGCGGCCTTCACTCCCTTATTTCTAAGCAAAATATCTACATTTTGTTATTCTTGCTCCATTGGAATGCACTGCCTCTCAGCTTTGTGGACTACCTTCCACAACTTTCGGGAAATATATAAAAAAGTGCTCCCATTAAAAGCATTAAAAAAAATGTATTCCCTAGTTGTTTTCTTAGGTATTGGGGAAATCTTCATGCTTCAAATTAAAAGTGAATTTGTGATGTTGTTGAAGAGTTTGCCACTCTGCAATTTAGCAATGGATCTTCCTTCCATAATGCAATCATACAATCCATTTAATAAGGTAAAAACCTACTTAAGCTGCAGGAACTCCAGAAGTACTTATTTTAGACTGACAGCTATTTGTAAGTGACATCTTCCTACTTGAGTCCATTGTCATGAACACGTTTCCAGGAAAGCTCCAAGATGATCCTTTGAAAAATTACTCACTCTTCTTCTTAAAAAGGAATGGAAATTAGGCAGGTGTCAGCATTTTGCAGGAAACTGACAGGATTAATTTCCCTGTGAAGCTCTGTTGGTATTGTTTAATGACTAAATGTGCACAGGATTACAATTAAAGATATTTCCAGAAAGGCAATTAAAGTCAATAGAAAGTTTGGAAAGAAGAAAATGGAAGTTTGTGACGTAATTCCTTGAGATCTCTGGAGCCATTGTCCATATCTATCTCGGTGGGGGAAAAGGGCTACACTCAAAATTTTACTACTTAAATTAAGTGCTGATGCTTTTTTAAAAAATTACCATATTTTTCAGACTATAAGACCTTCCGGAATATAAGACACACCTTAGTTTTTAGGAAGGAAAATAGGAAAAAATAATTCTGCCTCTGCCTACCAGCATCCTTGGTACTCATCTGGCTAGCATCCTGTCAGTGTGTGAGAGAGTTGAGGGCTATTTGGAAACAAACAGTATTTGCTGTGTGAACAACAAGGAAGGAGACAGCAAGGAGGCAGGGCATGGCTTGTTCTGTACTAAAGCTGCATGCTGTGATGATATCTGAAACTAAAACTGAAAGTGAAACTTCTCTGCTGAACTATCACATTGTAAAACCTGTTTTTGGTATTGTATATTTACTTAATGTATTATATTATATAGTTAGATAATCCTGCTGAATCAATTACTTCTGTGTGCTTTCTGAATGTGATTGCTGCTGCAAACTCTGACACATCCTTGCAGCAAATAGCAAACAGCCAGGTAAGCTTCAGGACATTATTTCATCCTGATTCAGCATGAACAGCTGATTGGCGGATGGATCAGCCTCCCAGAATACCCCCAATCAGCTGTTTTAGGCTGCAGGGATTGCCACAGACCATTGCCTCCTTCGTGCCTCACGTTTTTGGCTGCATTTGGTGTATAAGACGCACCCAAATTTTCACCCTCTTTTAAGTGTGTCTTATACTCTGAAAAATACGATACATTAATTTATTTCACTTAATTATTCTTAACAAGTGTGAGATTGTATATATACATATTCAGTTCCTGAATGTCTATTGAAAGGCCCAAAGGTTAACAGGAAAACACAAGGAAGTCTGTTGAAATGCTTGGGATGCTCCTGCTGCTAAGTTTAAAGTCTACAAAGTACAAATGCAATTCCATGTGCTCAGCTTCATATTTTTACCACCGCTCAGCACAATCAATTGAGGTTTATGGCAGCTTCTATGAAGAAGCCTAGAACTCTGTTGAGTCCATAAAGGCTTTTTATTTATGATCCCGAGTTCCCAAGCAGCTCATTAGGCAAATTCAGAGAAGAGCAGTGAAGAGGCTTATATGGGACTCTAAACTTAGTTTATGAAGAGGGATTAAATGAGTTGGACATCTTTACCCTTGAGAAGAGTAAAATAGTGGCAGGATAAAATAGTACTTTGCTATATCTGAAAAGATGCCACACACTTCAAGATCTTATTTAGGTCACTCCAGAACAGAAGAGATGGAACAGTGGTCTTAAGTATCAGGAAAGCAGGTTCCATTTTAATGTTAGAAAAACAATGTCCTGAAATTATGTAGCATTTCAATGATGAAACCAATTCCAGAAGCAAGAGAGTTGCTTGTCTTTTATAGGAATGGAAAGGAAAGGGTAGAGGATTGGGCAAACTGATCTCTTACAATGCTAGATTTCACAATTTTTAATACATCAAAGTTGAACATCTTGAAATTAGGTGGACTGTAAAGATCGTAAAGATCATCAATGCAGTTTTGTTTTCATCAATACACCCTCAAGGTTTCCATCCCCCCCCCCCGTTCAATTCTCAGAAGCATTAGAGCAGGAAAAACATGGATATTCAATAAATATGGAGTAAATTGTTTAATTTCATCCATCTGCTCACTATTCCAGTTTTAATGGTTTAGTTTAATTGCAATACTTCTACCTATTGTTAATCGATTCAGAAACTGTCCCAATCCATAATTATCTTTAATTACAGATTGCAAATCCCTACCAAAATATTACTGTTTGATCTAAGTTTCCCAGTCAATCTTAAACCATGATTGGTCAACTGACATTCACAGAGACAGGAGTACCAGCGTACTGAATTCATAATACCTATGATAGTAGGGCTAACTTTACTTTGAAATTGATTCAAATGTGTTTTAAATCTCACACAAGTACAGAATTTCTTTGTTATTCATAAATACATGTTGTATTTTTTTCCAGACTGGGAAAAAGATGCAGCTGCTTTAAGTGTCACATTAATTTTAATGGTGGAAATCCATATTTTGAATTACTTTTGAAGTAAGCACTACCTTGGTTGATACATTTCTTAGTTCACACAACGTTAAAAAAATGCTTCCTGATTGTCCAGGTGATAAAAGTGTATTCAGTAGGTATAGCCAAGATACTCTAGAAAAAAAAATCACAATTTTTGTGATTGTCTATGGAGATTCTCAGTCATGCAGGTCATGATTGTCCCAAAGGTGCTTTTTTCAAGAGGCAATGGACTTTCTGGTTTTTCTTTGAAGGCATTTTGCTTCTCATCCAAGAACCTTCTTCAGCTCTGACTGGATGGTGTGAATGGAAGGATTTATCCATTTCCACCATCCAGTCAGAGCTGAAGAAGCTTCTTGGATGAGGAGCAAAACGCCTTCAAAGAAAAACCAGAAAGTCAATTGCCTCTTTAAAAAGCACCTTTGAGACAATTTTTTGGCTTCCCAACTTTTAGATCAATTGGCATAATATTTACGCAATAAGATACAGTATAGCTTTATAAAATATTTGCTGGAGTATGTTTGCTCATTCGCGGGTTATCATGGAAGTAAAAGAAAAGTAGCACCAATTTGCCAGAAAACTATTTATCACACTTCCTCAGTATGATTTCTCACTGCCCATGCTTAGCTTTCCTCTATCCCTTAGCTTTCCCTTATCCCTTGTATATAATCTGGTTATACAAAAATGCCAGCAGTTTCTCTGTTTTTATTTGAAAGATCTCCTTAAAATTCCAGAGCCAATAAGGGAATACAGCTAGGATTCTTGATGTCCAACCAAAGCATCTCATTGAGGGTTCTAGCTCTATCTATCTGAATCTTTCATTTATGGGATGCTGGGTGGTTCCTGAAGACTACAAAAGGTTTGTAAGAGCAGAAACTAGGAGGTCATTTCCCTGAATTTATTCAAAGGGCGAAAAAAACCCACAGCAGTTTCTTTAAATCAGGCATCGTCATTAACCATGGCAATACCACAGTGTCCTCTTCATTTTCCTTGTTTTGCTTATTAACAGGATTTATGATCCACCTCAATACCAAAGGACTCTGGCCATGTACAACAATAAGAAAAAAAGGGGGAAACCATAATCATATATATAGGTAAATCAGAATAATGTCAAAACATCCCAAAATGGTCACACACAAAAAAAAGAAAGAAAGAAAAGAAAGTTCATCTACCAATAAAGCCTCAGACCCAATACTCTTAGTGATCTGGGACCTAAAAAGAATGACTTGAAATAAAACAATTTTAATCTCTAAGGAATTGAAGAAGGGTGGAAACATAGTATAACTTGGAGTGGGATGAGACTAATAGAGTGGTGAAATTCATTTTTGTTTTTACTACCAGTTCTCTGGGCGTGGCTTGGTGGGCATGTTCGGGTAAGGATACTGCAAAATCTCCATTTCCACCCCACTCTGGGGCCAGCCAGAGGTGACATTTGCCGGTTCTCCGAACTATTCAAAATTGCTGCTATCGGTTCTCTAGAATAGCAATATAGCAATAGCAGTAGACTTATATACCGCTTCATAGGGCTTTCAGCCCTCTCTAAGCGGTTTACAGAGAGTCAGCATATTGCCCCCAACAATCTGGGTCCTCATTTTACCCACCTCGGAAGGATGGAAGGCTGAGTCAACCCTGAGCCGGTGGGATTTGAACCGCTGAACTGCTGATCTAGCAGTAGCTTGCAGTGCTGCATTTAACCACTGCGCCACCTGTCAGAACCTGCTGGATTTCACCCCTCGACTAATCCATAAGGTAGTGACTATTACAGAGAAGAGTGGCAATCTTACCCATGCCCTACAGACTTCATGATGGGTAGAAACTTCCAACAGGCCATTTTTTTGCAGGATCCAATCTGAGTCTGTCACCGAGACCAGAGGTTTAATCTTGCAAGCTTTCAGACTTGTGCTGAAGCTCATAACCTGTGTAACTTCCCTCTAGCAGAATGTGCGCTTTGGGCTATTCTATGTGTAGTATTTCAACACTACACATATTAAATACTACACCTTTAATTAATATTAAATATTACACATAAAACAGCCAAAAATCACACTACTGCTAGAGAGAGGATCCCAGAGGATGGGCTCCAGCACAAGTCTGAAAGCTTGCAAGACTAAACCTCTGGTCCCAGATTTTTTGGTGGATGGGGAGGGTGGGTTAGTGTATGGCATGTGTCAGCCAGGGAGGCTGGCTGCCTCTGTGAAAGGAATTTTTTTTCGGCCAGTGTTATCTTTACCGGTGGGATGCCTGAATGCTGGTAGGCAATCAGGGGAAGCTCCTTTCTTGTCAATATGTAGTTTATTTGCTCATAGGAACTGAGCTGCCATCCTCAGCGATGTGCAGACCTAGTGTCTTACCCTATGAGCCACTGTGGGCCCCTCTGGTTCTGGTGAACCAAACCAGATTGGACCTGAGTTTTACATCCCTGCCTTAGAGGTATAATTCACTATGGGGATGCATAGTGAATTAAGACTGGCAAATCTGACTTAACTCTCTCAGGGTCAATATAATACTGTAAATTACAACATAACAATTCATTGGTGATAAAAACTTAATATTCTCCTTTGACCCTCCAGCATTTTTTGCATGGTGGGTACTCTAAAAAACCAATGATGGCATTCTCAGTGGAACCAGCTGTGCCTGGAATTGCAGCATGTAGGTAGATTCTTAAAGACTTCAGAAGCAGTAAAAAAAATGCATTGATAGAGTAATAGATTGACTTTTCTCCTTGGTTTTCCTAGCTAATTTAATTCATTGCCTTGATTTTCCTCTCTTGTCTATTCCCACTCTTACACATTCCCACTCCCCAAAACCATCCTCTGATCAGAATTGCTTTTCAGATCAAGATTCCAACCCATTTAACAAATAACCTTGATGGTTTATTTATGTGGGCTTCATGCCGTTCCATAACTTTTTATCTTCCCTTTTTATAAGTAAATGCAGTTTATAAGTAAGAGCAGTTTATAAGGAAGACTAGATAACTGTAAAATATTTCAGCCCTTAAGGTAAACTGCTAAGTATGGGAGAGTATCTTGGTAACAGTGAGCATATAGATTATACAGAGACTTTCAAACCACCTTAGTAATATTTTTAATAGGTCTAGCAGAGATGTGCAAATTAACCCTGATCCACTCCCGGTTGAAGAAGTGAAAGTTAAAGGTGGCACAATTTAATTTTGCCTTCCCAGATTGATTTGGAGGTGGTAAGATGTGATTTGGCTTGCTTGGATTTTCAATTTGGAAAAATCTTCAGCCACAGAAGATAATGAGAAAACATAGAATAAGTAAAGCTTTTTTCCCCTTCCTTCCTTCCTTCCTTCCTCTTTCTTTCTTTCTTTCTTTCTTTCTTTCTTTCTTTCTTTCCTTTCCTTCTCTTTCCTTCATGCCTTCCTTTTTCTTTCCTTTTTTCATTTTCTTTCTCTTTCTTTCTCTTTTTCTTTCTTTTCTTCCTTCCTTCCTCTTTCCTTCCTTTTTCTTTCTTTCTTTCCTTCTTTCCTTTCCTTCTCTTTCCTTCATTCCTATCTTTTTATTTCCTTCTTTTTTCTTTTTCTTTCTCTTTCTCTTTTTCTTTCTTTTCTTCCTTCCTTCTTCTTTCCTTCCTTTCTCTTCCTTTCTCTTTCTTTATTTTCTTCCTTTTTATTTCTTTCCTTCCTTTATTTCTTTTTCATTTCTTCATTCATTCTTTTTTCTTTCTTTCCTTCCTTCCTTCTTGCTCTTTCTTTCTCTTTCTCTTTCTCTCTCTCTCTCTCTCTCTCTCTCTCTCTCTCTCTCTCTCTCTCTCTCTCTCTCTCTCTCTCTCTCTCTCTCTCCTCTCTCTCTCTCTCTCTTTCCATCAACAAAGTGAAAATACTGAATCAGAGATGTGGGCCCTAGCCCTACAAAGTTTCATCCATATTCAATGGCTTTAAAAGTTTCATACTGTAGATTTCACTGAAGTAGTTACCCTTTTAAGACAGAAGTTGAAAAGGATGGCACAGCAGGGTTAGAATTGCAATAGTGAAGTTACACTGAACTGGTGCAGGAACGATACCATTACAACTTAAAATAATTTTCACTTTTTTAAGTACCATTTTCTTTAACTGTTCTGTTAGCCTCTGTGGGTAGACTGGCTTGACATAGTTCAACAAAACGTTTTACCTCTTCTAGGAAGGCCACCAAAAAATTACAACTGCCAGATCTTAAACAGTACAACTTCCTGGGTTTCCAAGAACTTAAATTGCGTAGACCTCTGTCAAGTCGCATTCTTAGCTGCCAAGCTCAATAGGGCTACTTTATACTTGGAACACATATACAGTATCCTTTTTTAAGAATATCAAAGGATGCCCAAGTTTCAGATGTATATTCTGAGGATGTTCTGAACTCCATGTTAATGATGAGAAAAGTTGACCTTTTAAGAGAAATATGTCCTCCCAACCATATTGGAGATAGATGTTGGATGGGTTGATTAGCCCAGCTATGCTGCGGGAAAAGCTCTGAATGGACTGACTACCAGAAAGAGACTGTAGCCAAAGTAATCTGAAAGCTGGGCCATAGGAGAAGCAAAAAATTACTCTATCACAATTTTTCTGTAGATAATTGCAGTTAAGAGCTCAGGTTGGCTCCTATGGCACAGTTTGCCACATATGTGTATCGTAAATTACATGGGGCAGACTTGACATGTTGCTCCTAATAAATAACTGGATTTCTTTTGAAACTTGGCTCGAGGCTCATGAGTTAATTAGGGCATCTGTTGGAACGCTGACACAGTGGTGTTACATGGGCCACCCTTGATGCCCCCAAAACTATCTCATCACAATGCTGGAAACAGTTAAAGCAGCAATGGCCTAATATAGAGAGATTGATATTTTACAAACAGAGAGATCCATATTTTTACTTTGCAAGTGATAATCCCAGAGGGACAAATAAAAACTGAGGCTTTCATTTGATACTATTCTCCTTTTTACTGCTGCAAAGCTCTCTATGTGGACCCATCTGTGAAACATGTCCAGGATAAAGAGCAGCTAGGTCACTGATTCAAAATATAAGGATCATGTAATTCTAGTATCGGCGTAGATTGTCAATAGCATAATGAACACAATATAAGGTGTTGCATTGTTGTTTAAAGCAGGGCCACGTATCTGGCCTGAAAGAGTCCAGACAACTATTGACTGACAAAGGTCACTGTTGTTATCTAACTGTTTGCTGTCCAGATATGGTGGCCCTATTTTAAAAATCTAAAAGTTTTTGACCTATCTATCTGAAGGAATGCCTCTCTCATTATAAATCTGATTCTTAATGTCTTCATGACAAGAGACACGGTGGCTCAGTGGCTAAGATGCTGAGTTTGTCGATCAGAAAGGTTGTCAGTTCAGCAGTTCAAATCCCTAGTGCTGTGAGCTCCCATTATTTGTCCCAGCTTCTGCCAACCTAGCAGTTTGAAAGCATGTAAAAATGCAAGTAGAAAAATAGGAACCACTTTGGTGGGAAGCAGTGGTGGGATTCAAATAATTTACCAACCAGTTCTCTGCCCTAATGACCATCTGGGCAGGCGGGGCTCAGTGGTCATGTGATCATGTGGGCATGGCCAAGTCAATGTCACTCAGGTCGACGGGCACTTCGCCTTAGATGTTACAATGGTAATAAGGGAGAGGCAGTTTCTGTAAGCAGGGCAATAAAGATTAGGCTAAAAACAACACTAGAATGTTTCCTTCCTGCCTTCCTTACAGGTTTTGCCCTATAAAAGTGGAAAAATCCAAAAGGAGATTTCTTCCAACAACCGGTTCTCTGAACTGCTTAGAAAGTTACCAACCGGTTTCTCCCGAATAGGTGTGATCTGGCAGAATCTCACCACTGGTGGGAAGGTAGCAGTATTCCGTGTGCCTTCGGCATTTAGTCATGCCAGCCTCATGGCCACAGAGACGTCTTCGGACAGCACTGGCTCATCGGCTTTGAAATGTAGATGAGCACCGCCCATTTCTCCTTACTTTTAAGGTTGCTTATGTCATCGATTAGTTTCCATCCATTCTTCTTGTCTTGCTTTCTGGTGCTTTGGAAAATAAGTTGACCCCTTTGTGGCAGCCCCTCAAATATTGGAATATTGGAATCATATAATAATGACAGCTGTTGGATATGCTTAGCTCCTTTACAGTGTGGAATGACGAGAAATCAAAAGAGCAGAAAGATCAGCATTGTTGGTGTGGGGCAGGTCCAGGACTAGAGTAGACTAGACATCAACTGGCATGCAAGTGGTGGGACTAGGATGCAATTGGTGAGAACAAGACAAAAATGAAATGTTGCCTATTATAAATCTTTACTTAATTAAAAATAAATGGAATTAATCGAGTTACACAATTATTTCCATATACTTAATCTTCCCTCCTCTGTCTCATCATAAGTTAAAATTTGACAGTAACTTTAGCCTGCAACCCTATTTCCGGGGCTTTGAAATTGAGAGTAAGCAAATTACTATAGAGAAAAAGTTATAGAAACACATCAAACAGAAAAAAATGCAGCTATTTAGGCTAAGCTTCTAATTCAAAGTTTGTCCATATAGATTTTGGAAATGGATATCACAATGTAGCATCATGTCTGATTTTTTCTTTTTTCTTTTTTTTAAAAAACCCTTCTTTCCTCCCCTTTGTTTGAATTAGTCAGGATCACAGGATAACCCACCTGAGTTATCCTTCTTTAAGATCTGGTATATGTTGCCCTAGTGTTTTTCTCTATATTCAATTGCCAAACAGACAATGCAGAGATTATTATTGTTCCTGCTTTTGAAACTTCTTATTTCCCAATCCTTCAGAAACCGGGATAGAAATGATTAAAGTCTTCTGCATTGTCAAGAGGCCCTTCAGTCAAACCTTCATATAACTATGCCCAGAAGAAGAAAATGTCATGCTAAATATCCCTGTTCTGACCTAGGCTTCCCAAGATCATGAAGCAGACTCCTCGTCTTGATAAAACCTCTTTTATTTAGGTTAAGGGAATTCTTCTCCAGCAAAGTCCTGGCAAACAGTATTTCATGAGATTTCACAACTACAGACCTTTATCAGGCTTGGAATGTTGCCAGGCCAATATCTTCCAAACGCCACGCTGTAGCAGCAATTACTTGGCAAGAAGTCAGGAACAGATCTTCACCCTAATGAATTGAACTAATTGTCTCCTGCAAGCTCCCTTCCCACTTCGCTGCTCTTTATTCCCTATGGGAGGGGCCATTCACTGTCCATCTGTGCATTTACTCCCGAATTGGCCCTTGTTCCTTAACTGTTCCCTTCTCCTGGCTGCTCTGCACAAGCGCACATCAGGAACAGGCTCCAACTGTTCTGCTCCACTGATACCTGACTCTGAAGGTGGATAATTGTCTGAAGCAGAGCACTCATTAGAGCCTTCCCCAGACTCCAGGACTGGTCCAATTCCTCCCCAACCTTCTCACTATCTGAGACTGCCAACAGCTCCGCTGGCTGCTGGTGGGCCACTATAGATATTTAAAGGTTGGTGTATATCAATTAATGTATTAGGCTTCACCCCCATATGATTTTTCCCCATCAGGGTCTATTCAAAAGAATTTGTATTTGAATCCAATTTTTTTAACATTATCCAACCGTTTTTAATTAGCACTTAATTGTTGATGCCTACATGAAAGACCATATTAACAAAGGCTACAGAATTAATTTAAACTGAGGTCTACCTAGAGACCTATTCATTAACTTGACTGTTATCCCACAATTGAAATGAAAGGAAACATGCAATCATATACATTTTTTCCCCCTGATATAAATCAATCAACTTTTGTTGCAGACTCTACACAACAGTCCAGTTATCCTTGGAAGAACAGGGCCTTATTGTTTGTTGCTTGCAGAGTACTTTATAATCACATTCTACAGTTGCTGCTATCCCTGTTTTTATTATGATAATTATCCTAATTGTTTTGCAATTGCAGATCTGAAGTAGCGAGATTTCAATTTGTTTGAACAAACTATTATAATGTAATATTAACTAACCCATTCACCAGCTTTCATGCATTTTGCATTTTGGCTCATACATTTCAGAGTTTTGCATACATTCTGCCTTTTAGCAGGGAAACTCCTAATTCAGTCAATTATACAGTAGAATATTTACTACTGTCTACCATTATGGCTAATGGGATGTGGTGGCTCAATGGCTGAGATATTAAGCTTGTCGATCAGAAAGGTTGGCAGTTTGGTGGTTCGAATCCCTAGTGCTGTATAATGGAGTGAGGTCCCGTTACTTGTCCCAGCTTCTGCCAACTTAACAGTTGAAAAGCATGTAAAAATGCAAGTAGAAAAATAGGGACCACCTTTGGTGGGAAGGTAACAGTGTTCTGTGAGCCTTTGGCATTTAGTCATGCTGGCCACATGAACACAGGGATGTCTTCGGACAGTGCTGGCTCTTCGGATTTGAAACGGAGATGAGCACACACACCCCTAGAGTCAGGAACGACCAGCACATATGTGCGAGGAGAACCTTTACCTTTACCTTGTTATTATGGCCACCATCTTGATCCTTTTTTAAAAAAAACCACATTTTGTGGACACCCTTGCTTCTTTTCATTGCTAATAAAATTCAGATAACTTATTCAGTAACATTGTTAGTCCTCTCTGATCTCAGCTTGTTTAGCATGAATTAACATTTGCCTAATTGTTTGTGTGTGTTCATTAAAATGCCTACCATAACTCTCCCAACATCCATTTCCCAATTACCGACATTAACTTTTGTTTATATTTATTTGAATATTTTAAAAAAGACCGAAGTAAATGCAGCTTCTGGGAGAAAAAAAAGTAAACGATTGGAAATCCAAAGGTCAGAATTGAAGACTTATGCCATAATCATAAAGGAGAATATATTACTTATGAAGATCAAGGCAGTTGAAGTGGCACGCACAGAAAGCTGCCCATTGCAAAATCTGCTTTAAGCAAACAGTTTTTCCCCACCGTAAATTATTTAATGTGAATCTGATTTAATAGTTATCGGGAACATTTTTAAGGGAATGAACTAAATGTTAATTTCCTCAAAGGGATTGAAAAACATTCCTTCTTTTTTTTTAAATAAGGGGGAATCATTAACATTTAAAAGAGAGAGAGAATTAAAAGTTTAGAAACTGAGAGTAGCAACACTGCATAAAAGAAAAGGTAACAAAAACTTCTGCACTAAAGCATGTTGGAGACATTTTATAGCAGCATCAAGCAAAACATCAACCCAAAATGACACAGTTCAAAAAGTGTCCAATGTTTGCTCCTCAGAAAAGGAGTTCCTAAGACTGTGATGGCGAATCTAGGGCACACATGCCAGAGGTGGCATGCAGACCTCTCTCTGCTGGCACGGACACCGTCACCCCAAGTCACCTCGTGGCGTTTCTTTCGTGAGCTTTGGTTTCCATGCGAACAACAAAACAGAAGCTCACAAAAGAAAAAGATCTCACCTCTTGCCGCACTGCCGGTGTTGGTATGCCCTGCCTCTTGTGAGCCAGCTGGTCTTTGGGTCTCTGCTGTGCATGCATGTGTGCATGCACGTGTGTGTGTCAGTGCGTGTACATGTTTGTGCATGTCAATGCATGCATGCACAGGTCCACACATGCACAGGTCCACATGTTTGAACATGCATACATGCACATTTCCACATATCCATGTCAGTACATGTTCATGCATATCTGTGCATGCACATGCATGTCTGCACATGCACATGTCTGCACATGCACATGTCCACATGTTTAAACATGCACACATGCACATTTCCACATGTGCATGTCAGTCCATGTTCATGCATGTCTGTGTATGCACATGCATGTCCACACATGCACACACATGTCCACATATGCACACACATGTCCACGCATGCACACACACATGTCAGCACATGCACATGTCTGCACATTTGTGCATTCACACACACACCGTCTGGGCACTTAGTGTCTAAAAGGTTCACCATCACTGTCCTAAGAGATTATTAGCCAAACCAATAAGACCCTTTTTTTAAAAAAATATTTTTATTGAATGCTTTAATCTTTAAAAACAGAAAGAAAAACACAACAAGAAAGAAGAAAACCCAAAACATGCCTAACAATATGACGTAATTATACAGCTTTCTGTATCGGCTTTCCTGCTTAGCCTTTATAGTTCTCCATTCTGCATTGCCTTCCTATTGCTTTTATACTATACTATAACAACATTAGTATTAACAATTATTATAATAATATTAATTATTTATAATCACCATATACTTATATTCTCTATTTTCTGTTTTGGCTTCTGTTTTCTAGCCACTTATAAATTTTATTCCATACTTTGTAGAAATCCAATTCTTCTCTTTCTTTTAGTCCTATTGTCATTTTGTCCAAACGGTAATTAGGAAAGTACTCGAATGTGCAGAGATGGACAAAACGTCCCCTTTCATTCATTCAAATTGAGGCATGTTTTCTACAAACCTCAATCCAAAGATACGATGTTCTCATTACACCATCCTGGAACACAAGACAGAATTCTGTGAAATAATTTTAAGACCTTATTATTATTAATTTTTTTTTACAAAAGTAGGGAGTGGCTTTTAATCGTTTCCAACTCTGGCTCAATGCTACATTTCCTGTGCCCACCAGATTTTTTTCTGGAATATGAGAGGCTGCACTGGAGCTTCATAGGAAGTATTTAAATGCCAAGAAGGGATGGTATATGGTAGTTTTAAATTGAAGAATCCTTCCAGATAAGTGTGCTAAGCATTGCAAACTAAGTAATAAACAACTTTGTCCAACTTTTAGCTGGAATCAGACAATATATTGGAATAGATCCAACTTCATTTGGCTAAGTACATCAAAAAACCATTCACAAGTTAGGTAAAACTCCCCTTAAGCCAAATAGGAATATATTGTCTGGGCTTGAAATATTATCTGAAGATAGGAAATATGTTTTATGAATTCACGTTTAGTCCACTCTTGACTTAAAGTAGTTCTTTCTCATTGCTTCAATCACCGGTCATTAAGACTCAAGTGATGCAGTGAGCATGAAAGACAGAGGGGAACTAAATATGGAGATAAGAAGTTTAAATTTGATCATTGTAAACCAGAATGTGGCTGGGTCTTATCACAATGCTGGTCACACTGAAGACTGAAATTCAACTTGGTGACCCTTCTGAACTCACAACTTTATTATAGGTAGACATACTGTGGAATCTGATTTTTTTTTAGAAACTGCTTTTTTTCCCATTGCAAGTAATATACAGGGCAGATTATAATCAGGATCTCACTGAAAGTATACTCTAACTTTGAGTATACCATATTGACTACAAGGAATAGTTAGCATGGCAGCCAGCAATAAGAAGACTCAAATTTAAATAAATAAATAAATCACTATGAATTCACAACTCAAAGCTCCAACCATTACTTTTGGCTTCACCTACTGTTCACTATCCTGTTTTCCATCATATTGGCCCAACAGCCCAACTGTCTTTAATCAGTGGAACTTATTTCCAGAAGGTTTGGGTGCTCCAACACTGGAGGTTTTTAAGAAGTGATTGGACAACCATTTGTCTGAAATGATATAGAATCTCCTGCTTGAGTAAGGAATTGGACGAGAAGATACCCATCTCTGCTATTCTGTTATTAATTCTGTGTAATTTAGTATCCTATGTCTATGGAGATTCTCAGTCATCCAGGTCATGGGTGAGCTGAAGAAACTTTTTGGATTGGATGAGAAGCGAAATGTCTTCAAAGAAAAACCAGAAAGTCCAGTTGCCTCTTGAAAAACCACCTTTGGGACACAGTATCCTATGCTTGCAGTCTGAAGTTAAAAAAAATATTCTGTAGAAGAAGGTAATGATAAACTTAGACAAGATAATAAAGCTAAGAATATTTCTGTAACAACACAAGGAACAATTAATCGAAAGGGTTTCAGAGTGATTAATGAACAGCTATGAAAGTTAGACTTTGAGAAACGGTGAACTGTAAGAAGGACCTATCATTTGTCCTTGGTCAAATAAAGACCAAACACTCCCTTGAAATGGTGCGCAGCAAGCAGAAACACATACAAGTGCATGTGATGGTAGTCACTAGAGAAACAAATGGCAAACTTGAAAGAGACTTATTTATAAAATGTATAGGCTACTTCAATTATAGGAAACTCTAAAAGCCCTTCTGCCAATATAGAACAATACAATAAAATACAGTTGTCTGATTTACAACAGCCACGGTGTAAAAAAGATGTGGAGATTCTAGAAAGAGTGCAGAAAAGAGCAACAAAGATGATTAGAGGACTGGAGGCTAAAACATGTGAGGAACAGTTGCAGGAACTGGATATGTCTAGTCTTATTTAGGGGACTGGAGGCTAAAACATGTGAGGAACGGTTGCAGGAACTGGATATGTCTAGTCTTATGAAAAGAAGGACATGATAGCAGTGTTCCAATATCTCAGATGCTGCCACCAAGAAGAAAGAGTCAAGCTATTCCCCAAAGCACCTGAAGGCAGGACAAGAAGCAATAGGTGGAAACTAATCAAGGAGAGAAGCAACCTAGAACTAAGGAGAAATTTCCTGACAGTTAGAACAAATGATCAGTGGAACAACTTGCCTCCAGAAGTTGTGAATGCTCCAACACTGGAAGTTTTTAAGATGTTGGATAACCAAAGTAGTGTAGAGTTTCCTGCTTAAGCAGAGGGTTGGACTAGAAGACATCCAAGGTCCCTTCCAACTCTGTTATTCTATTCTATTTCAGCAATACTAGACAATGCATGATCTTTTGGATCATCCTTTGAGATAAAATTAGCACAGTCTGATATAGCCAGAATGAACATTAAAATTTAGGCTGACCATATTGTTTAACCCCAATGCTGGATGGTCCTGTGATCATTTAAGAAGAGTATGTATTATAAACAGTAAAATAAATGCAGAGGCAAACAAATAGCAGTAATAAGTCAATATTTACTTATGTAAACATAAACAGGATGAACACGGGTGGGCAAAAAAGCAGTGGGGGCAGAGCAACTTCCTGCCAATTTCCCCATTGACTTTGCTTACAAAACGCTGGCAGGGAGCATCAGAAATCACTACCATGGGACTGCAGGGATGCTGCAACTGCCACAACTTTGCAGATTAAAGGGGTCTGAAGATCTTTGAAATTTCCGTTCTAGAGAAATAATGGTTCCTTGATTATTATTATTTTTTGTGCATTTTTAAAGTTAGGGTATTTGAGGTGCTTTGATTCAAAAATTGTTGTACTGTGATGTGCTCTAGTTTGGGCTAATTGAAGGGTACCAACAAACAATAGACAGAAGTAGTACGTAGACAGAACAGTACAATAAAACCTAATTGGTTGACAGGAGTTGGAAACTTTAAACACTCACAGAGCCACAAACCTCCTCACTAGAAGCTCCCCATTCAATTCTGAAGTCGACTGGAAGTCTGGTTCCCCCAACCTAGAGTCTAGTACGGCATCCTTTTTCCTCTACCTGTCCTAACCGAAAGCCCAATTGTGGAGTCAACTGGCAACAGGGAGCTGCAGCAGAGGAACAAAAGAACTACATGCGGCTCCAAAGCCGCAGATTGCTGACCCTTGCCTTAAGGGAACAGTGATGAGGACAGTCATCTCAGGATTCAATAGCTCTAAAAAAATGAGAATTCAAGTTTTTATGAATTCTGGAATAAATCCTCTTTGTGGGGCAAGTTATTATTAGAGACATGAAGAATTTCATGGAAATACTTGATTTGAGGCCTTCTCTTTCGTTCTCACCATAGGTGGGAAGCTTTAGCTATCTTACTCCTTTCTCTCAGATTGGAGAGAAGAATCTGTCTGAGATAAATGGACAAATATTGTAGATAGAACCAAACAGTAACACAAAAAAGACATTATTTGTACTAATAATATAAAAAATGAATAATCTGAAATACATTTTCAGCACTCAAGACTGAAGTAGGAAAAATCTTCTCTCTCTCTCCCTCTCCTTCTCCCCCCCTCCCTTCCTGGAAACATTTAAAAAATTGCAAAATAGATTTCAGTGAATTATAATTCTGTTAGCTCAACCTGGAGTTTCATCTACAGTTGGAAAAATGATAAAAAACAGTAGAGACCTTAGTTACTTTATCTTCTCTTGTATTATAATTTTAAGCATTTACTTCTCTTTTGTTTGATAGAAATGGTAATAAGAAAGAGGTAGCCTGGAAGAAAATGGTGATTGTAACTGTTCAATTTGTGACTGCATTATGCCCACACTCTTAAAACACCCACCTACTGATATGTAAAATTTCAATTCAAACCAGTACATATGAGTAAATTGCACGGCCTCAAATTAGTTGGAATGGAACATTAAAAGCAGAGCAGAAGATAAAACACCATCAACTTGATAACTTATTTTTCAGAACTTAATAAGAAGCCTTAACAACTTCCCCATAACAAGATACTCCAGCTTGTACTATACTAAATGCTCATTTCTGATGTTATTTCATACCTTTTGCAAAACATTTTCTGTTATTACATCTTGAAATTATATTTTGTCTTTGACCAAATCCATTCCATTACCTTAAAATGAATAAAAATCAACCAAACCTTACTATAATTTATGGAGATAGAAAAATATATTACTCATATTACATCAATATTTGTATTAGATCAATGTTCCATACTCTAAATTCTTATGCAAATACATTATATATATATATATATATATATATATATATATATATATATATATATATATATATATATATATATATATATATATATATATATATATATATATATATATATATATATATATATATATATATATATATATATATATATCTGTGTGTGTGTGTGTGTGTCTGTCTGTCTGTCTGTCTGTCTGTCTGTCTGTCTGTCTCTATCTATATTTATCAAACCAATTTATTCAAACATCTTGGCCAATCACAAGGTTGTTGTTACAGTGGAAATGAGAGAAGGAAAGAACATTAAATATATTCACCGCCTTGGTTTATTTATAAAAAATAATAAACAGAGGATATCTATCTATCTATCATCTATCTATCATCTATCTATCTATCTATCTATCTATCTATCTATCTATCTATCTATCTATCTATCTATCATCTATCGCTTCTTGGCCTTTTGGCCAAGATCAAGTGTAGTGTATCTACCTATTTAATCTTTGTTTCAGATACTACTGCAGAATAAAATAAAAACCCAAAATTTGTAAGCATAGAGTAAAAGTATTGTAAAAGTATCAAAATATTAAAATCCCAATAAAACAAACTAACAATCCAAGATAAACACAAACAAATAAACAAAGGGAACTGATGTTCAATTCACTCACTAGCCATTTGTCATAGTTCTAAATAGAATGTAGGAGGGATTGCAGTCATTTCAGGTAAATTCAAGGAAAAAATGATATTTTCAAGTTGCATCAGAGAAAGATTTTTGGAGAGCAGGAAAACCTGGATGCAACATTATAATCTTAGCATTGAACCTAATGTAGTAAACTGTTCTGACCCCCCTCCTCCATCCAGGAAGGAAAGCCGAAAGCAACGTTGATGAGAAGGTTTCTTTTAATCAGTCAAGACTCTCGTTGGCTGCAAGCCACATAAACAAAGTGATAAGCACTCTGGCAGCAAGTCCTACAAAACTTGGCAGCAATGCAAACAAACTGCAATCCAGCCTGCCAAGTTTGTTTCTTGTTAGCAGTTAGACTTAGACTTATATACCGCTTCATAGGGCTTTCAGCCCTATGTTAGTCCTTAACGTTGACTTCTGCAGAAAGGCGTGGCACAAGCAGTCTCTTTTATAATCAGGAGAGGATCTTAATGAGCATCAGCTGAGCGTAATCACCTCTTGTAATTACGCTGTTGTTCTTGACGCCAAGTAGCCCTTCAACGGCGTGCATCCCGGAACAACTCACAGGTGTTTTCTGGATCACTCACTCTTGTCTCCTCCTCACTGATCTAAGACTCAGGTGCCACCTCGTGGCCAACCAGTCTCTCCTTGCCCTGCTTGGAGTCGGAACCCTGTCCAGGGTCCTTCACCTACTCCATGGCCGACTCATAAGACCCCTTGCTGTTGGAGTCTGGCGGCAGTTCCAAAGGCTCCTATCGGGCCAGAATAATAAATCCTCAATTTGTGTCTACTATAAAATAATTACTCAATAAAATGGACAAAGTTCACTGTTTTGAAAAGAGTCTGGACAAGACTTTATCTTATATGTACAAACCTATAGCATTATGTAATTTTGTAACTGATGCAAATTAATAATTTTCAGTTTTATATCTCAGTCATATACTTTCTTGGTTATTCTGATTTTTTTTTTGTTAAGGACACTGGTTTCCTTTACTTAATGTCTTCTGAAGAATTAAAGTATTTCAACAAAATATGTAAGATTTATTTATTTATTTATATTATTATTTTTATTTTTTAATTGAGATCTACCCAACTGCTTTTGCTAAAAAAATAATAATCTCAAAGCTCCTTGTACTCTTGGTAAAATATTTAAACTGACATAATCTTTTTAACTGTTTTTTTGACTGCATTGTTTTTTTTAGCTGCCCAGAATTGTGTTTTACAAGATGGGCCGTCAAATCAGTCCTTTAAATAAATACATAGAAAAGATATAACAAATAAAACACTCAAATATGTAAAACAAAAATAACAATTAATTTTTTTTTAAAAAAAAAACATCCATAGTAGCACTCACACAAAGAAGGTTTAGAGAAAACCTCAGTCACACAAAGAAGTAAAACAATTTTACAACATGTGAACAGACTCAACCAGAGTTTCAACTGGAAGCTTGGCATTCCTAGAAGCTTGGCATCCAGACAAATGAGTCATACACATATAGAGTTAAATCATATTTATATACCTTTCTAAGGAGGAATATAAATGCTAAAAAAAGAACCAAAGGGGAAAAAAACAGAACATATCCTCTCCAGCAGCCAACACCAGATAAACAATCAGACAAAAACAATCCTCAAACAGGACTGTCAAACTCACAAAGTCACAGCAGCATCACATGACATATCGGGACTCCCCCTCCCCTTTGCTAAACTGGGTGTGGGCATGGCTAGCGCATGACACAACTGGCCCATAGACTGGAAGCTGTCAGCCATGCTCTAAAGGTATCACCATGGAGAAAACCAGAGTCCAACCCAAATAGTTAGGGAAAGCTACCATATAGGAATGGGGAGCAAACCTTGCATTCACTGGCCTGAAAATGTTACCTAGTTTGGTAATAAAATGTCTTCAAGCAAACAGCTAAGCTCAGAAAGTATTAAGGACTCCACAGAGAAATATATTTCAAGAGATGTGTAAGTCATGTCAAGTTGGATCATTATAGAATAGAATAACAGAGTTGGAAGGGACCTTGGAAGTCTTCTAGTCCAACTGTTGTATTATCCAGAAAACTGACACATAATGATAAATTATTTTGAAAATAAAGAAAGCATTAGGCTTCAGGAGTAATACGTTACCAGTGGAAAAGATAAAGATAAGGAAGAAATTGACTAATAATAAAGGCAAGAATAAACTGTTTATTGCATTTATGTTAAGATAGAGGATACATTTCAGCCATATATAAATTACAGAATAAATTTATGAACACTAATGACTATCCTCAGCTTGCTTGCTTGCTGTCTTCCTCCCTCCCTCCCTCACTCACTCACTCACTCACTCACTCACTCACTCACTCCCTCACTCACTCACTCACTCACTCACTCACTCACTCACTCAATCACTCAATCACTTACTCACTCATTTAATATAGCCACCCATTTTATATTCATGATTCCAGTTTGGTTGCAGATAAATTGCAATATCATTTTTTCAGTTTGAAGGAAATGTTACTTTTACACAGGATTCACATTCTTGTAAAAATATGTTTTGGAAGCTTTTCAGTAAGGGTACACCAACAACACACTAAATCACTTCAGTTTTTGCTGAGATCCACTGCTTGTGTGGGATATTGCTCAATTTAGATGTCAAAGTTCAAATAACTTTAAACTTAATACAAAGGAAAGATGAAGTCAACACAAACTGACCCACAAAATATCTCTGCCTCTTTTCCACCTCTTTTCCATTATCCTCCACCAATAGAGGTGGATGATGGACATATTTGAGTCTGAGGTGGTTCCTATACTGGTTGGTACCGGTTCCCTTTGTCCTTTGCTCATGTGCACTCGTCGCGCATTGCTTGCACATGCTCAGTTAACTGAAAATTGTTCTGTGCATGCACAGAAACATACTGTCAGCAGCAGAAAAAACTGGGGGACTGGTTTTGGGGCGTGGCCAGCCTGGGTCGCAGCTGGTTCTGCAACCCAGGCCAAATCACCACTACTGGTTCAGCTGAACTGGACTGAACCCGGGAGTAACCCATCTCTGACTTGAGTCTTTTGACAATTTGGAATAAATTAACAAAAAAATCATATATTTTTTTAAAAAAACATTAAATAAAAGGAAGATTCTGACTCCAAGCCTCCACCCTGAATTTGGGAAATGATGATGGATATGAAGGCAGCTTAAAACAGACATTTGCAAAGTCTATACAGTATCACAGGTTGATGGTGCTCATTCAGAGATAATTGCATAAAATATTGTCACTTGGCATGTCCCTAAGTGGGACATTGTGTAACTGCTGAAAGTTCTTGACAAACAGTTCTTGACAAAGCCAATCACTTGGGAAGTGTCTCCTTCATTTCCTTGATATTTTAAATAATCAAAGGGGTGTGTGTGTTTATGCCCAGATGTATGTATCAAGTTCTACCTAACAAACAGGATGGAGGCTTTTCACAGAAGACTCAACAGATTCCTTCATAAGCTCTTCAGTGGAAATGTCCTTGCGTTAATATTTTTTGCTCAACTAATGTAAATCAATTTCTACCTCACTTACCACTAGAGAGTACTACTAGTTGCTTATTCAGTCTAGCAAAGAAAAAACCATTTCAGCAAAAGCACAGAAATGCCATGTATATCTTGGGCTATCAATCCAGCTGTCATTCCAGTTACTGGTATTACTCCTGCTTCAGGCCTGTTCCAACAGGATTCATCTCAAATATTCCAGTCAAATCACTTACTGCTGGGTCCACCCACTGACCTGCTGGCTTGTTTTGCTTCGGGGAGATAATATCTCATCTTTGCAATGCCTTGTAAATCATGTCTATCTATAGTGAAGAAGGCTGTCATTTGTGAAACCAACCACCATTGCCAAACATAATAAAAAACAAGATACCATAGGGTAGAGGTCAGGAAACTTAAACATTCTGTTAGGAATATAATCTAACAGTTGGGTTGGCAATATATAAATCATGTAACAATGCTATACCTGTTTCTTTAACTCATGCTGTAAAATGTGATTGGTTGCTGTTACCTCAAGCAGCCATGAGATGGTGCCAGAATCACTGTTAGATGCTGATCTGATCTGATCTGATCTGGAAGCTGGTTGTTAGAAGTGCTGTATTGTGATCAGCATGAGCTATAGTAAATTTTGCAACTGTAAGCAAACTTTGTGTACCGGACTGATTGTATGATACTGGACTATGTTATTTGGATTATCTCTTAACTGAAAGATGTTGATGGCTGACTGTCTTATCTGTGTATGACTTGGACTCTGATACCTCTATTTCCATGAAAGTAAAAGCCTATTTAAACTGCAGTGTCTCTGTATGCTGGTTTGTGTGTTTTCCAACACAACTCTCGCAATGCTTCGCTGAACGTACTCGCACTCCCAACAGGAAGCTTACCTAACAAATACTTTTTGCCCTTTTATGTTTAGATTAGAGTTTGAGTCAAGTAAGAAGGAATAGTACATAAATCAGTTCAACTTTCTAATTTCAAAAAGGTATGCAGCTAGAACAAACTTCAGTTGAATTCTTGAGTGACAGAAGCCTAATTTGTCAACAGGAACAGAATGGAGCATGGAGATTTTTTGTTTAGCAATAACATTCTTGATAATTTAGAATTTAGAATTTATTAGAATTTGTAGGCCGCCCTTTTCCCTGAGGGGACTCAGGGCGGCTCACATAAAACTAGGAAGGGGGGGGATACAGACAACAAAATAGAGACATATACTAAAATGGTAAGCAACATACATTCATCATTCGGGAGGGGTAACTATCCTTATCCCCAGGCCTGATGGGCGAGCCAGTTCTTCAGGGCTGTGCGGAAGGCTTGGACGGTGGAGAGGGTACGAATCTCCACAGGGAGCTCGTTCCAAAGGGCCGGGGCTACTGCTGAGAAGGCCCTCCTCCTTGTGGTTGCCAGCCGACACTGGCTGGCCGATGGGATACGGAGGAGGCCTAATCTATGAGATCTTATTGGTCGCAGGGATGTAATTGGCAGAAGGCGGTCTCTCAAGTATCCAGGTATGCAAGGTATCCAGGTATGCAAGATAAGGTATGCAATTAAATCAAAATTAGTTTGCTTATTTTGAAGTATTTTTTTAATGACTGGGCAGGGAGAGAGGTTCTCAAAAGTACATTATTTGCATTGTCTTTCATGAAATCTATGAAGCCATTTTTATTGCTATATTGGTTTAAGGCTATTTGCAGATAGTTCTTGACTAACAACCATTGATTTAATGACCATTCAAAATTACAACTGTACTGAAAAAAGTGGACTCAACAATCAACATCCACTTAAGCTGTATTCATACAGAATTGTTTCACATATGTTTAACATATGAAGATGAGAAAGGTGGGGGAAAGGTGTCAACTGTTGTTCATTAACAATATGTGATTTTACATCAAGTATGGGCAATCATTTTGATCAAGGGGCACCTTCCAGAAAAAAATATGCTTGGGGAGAATGTATTATACGGCACTGATTAATAGGTTGAAAATAAGGTGGCATTCCATTTTCACTCATTCACACCAAACTCCTTCTATTCTTTAATCTTCTAGCATCTTGTTTTTTTTCTTTTTTTTCTTTTTGTGGCATATGAGAAATAGGGTCACCAAATTGCTTGCTCACTGACCTTTTCAAATGGACCAGTTTGATCGGATGGCAAACAAGTTAAAGAAGAAGATCTTCCCTCATGAATCTTGCAGATCCTGATTCTTGCATTTTAGAACAAACAATGAGAGATGATCTTATCAAAATTTGTTACATAAATTTATAGACAAACACACACACACACACACACACGCTTTGTTCTTTAATCAGGAACAAAAAAGACATTGTACTGCAACAAATTAATTTGTAATATTTGGGTAGTGTAATTGTACAAAATGGAGATGCAGAGACAGATGTCAAATGCCGCATTGGAAAAGCAACAGCTGTTTTCCAGATCTGATCCTTATCATCTGGTGCTCATCATCTATATCACTGAATCTACATTTCAGTTGTTTACCTCTGTAATGATCCCAACTGCTATTTATGCCAGTGAGATCTGAAAGACATCAGTGAATATTAACAAAAGTTTCGACAGCATATAACAAAGATGCCTTGATAGATTCCTAAAAATTCGCTATTTTTACCATGTCACTAACAAGGAAGTGTTCCAAGAAGAAACTCCAAAAAGAGTTTCTCCAGCAAATTACATAACAAAGTGAGATGCAAAAGACTCCAATTTGAAGGTCATCACATGGGCCTCTTTTTCAGCCTGTAGTTTTTGGTAGTTTTTGGTGTGAGAAGCCTCCAGCCGCCACTCCCAGCTTGGTTCCATTTGGCAAAGAGATGGCGGCTGCAGGCTTCTTGCATCTAAATGTCTATGTATATGCATATGCATATCTGTATCTGTATGTATATCAGTGGTGGGTTCCACACCATGGCCAGGTATGGTCATACCGGTAGTAGCCAGGAGCAGCAGTCACCATACTGGTATGGTGGCTCATTTGGCCTACCCGCCTGCCCGCGTTCCTTACCTGTTTTTGAAGCAACCGTGCCAATTGTGCATGCGCGCACAGCGTGCAGCACCTGTGTGACCTCCGCCAAGCAGCTGGGTGTCACAGGGCGATGGTGTGTGCATGCATGCATGTGCAGTGCACGTGCAGACTAGGATGCCTGGCCCCATGCGCAGCATACCGGTTGCGACGGGATCTGGAACCCATCACTGATGCATATGTGTATATATGAGTGTTTATCACACAAACTTCTCTCTCTCTCTCTCTCTCTCTCTCTCTCAACACACACACACACACACACACACACACATGTATATAGAGAGATTAATATATTTTAAAAACAAAATCAAAAAACCCCTTATAAAATTACAAAACATGTCAACCCTTTTCATAACACCTCATGGAAATCCCCTGAAATTACTCCGGGCTCCATTCTTACATGGAATAAAAGCTTCAAGAAATACATCGTGAATACTGTGTTATCCATATCCATATCCATATGGTGACCATATTTCCTTGGAGAAAAAAAAATAATAAAAAAGGCGGATGGGGGCTATCTGAAGAAAGTTGATCAGGATTAAAAAAAATTGTTTATGTTTTAACTTTTACAAAGACAGATTGAAGATCAAGACAACAGCAAGAATGAAAATGCAACACAACACATATTCTGATAAAAATATCTAAAATCAAACAGTATATGTAAATTTATTTCAAAGAGACAATTCAATTTTAATATTTTTCATGTGAACATGTGAAAGATTGTAAAAACTAAATAACCCAAATAAGGGACAAAAAAATGAGTTTTTGAAAAATAAATAAATCTAAAAGTTTTACTTCAATCTAAAGCTTTCTGGGGGAAAAAAAGGACTGTCCTTTATAATGAATTACCTGCGATCAGTGTAGTCATCTAGCATGTCCAAAGTGGAATTGGATTACAACATGGAGTATCCCTAACGATGATGGGAGCAACCAATCTGGAAGCATTTGACTTTTTAAAGCACAAGTATTATTAACGCTTTATAAAGTAAGACCACACTTGGAATGCTTTGTTCACCATCTTATAAAAAAAGATGTAGAGACTTTGGAAAGAGTGCAGA
The DNA here is from genome assembly GCF_051295495.1 of Thamnophis sirtalis. Lineage (NCBI taxonomy): Eukaryota > Metazoa > Chordata > Lepidosauria > Squamata > Natricidae > Thamnophis > Thamnophis sirtalis. The sequence continues at coordinate 13,640,781 of NW_028261391.1, forward strand.
AAAGAGCAACAAAAATGATTAGGGAGCTGGAGGCTAAAACATCTGAAGGACAATGGCAAGAAATGGGTTTGTCTAATCTAGTGAAAAGGAAGATCAGGGGTGACATGATAGTACTGTTCTAATATTTGAGGGGTTGCCACAAAGAAGAGGGGTGGGGGTCAACCTATTCCCTAAAGCACCAGAAGGCAAGACAAGAAATGATCCAAAGTAATCATGGAGAGAAGCAACCTAAAACTAAGGAGAAATTTTCCTACAGTTAGAACAATTAATCAGTGGAGGAACTTGCCTCCTGAAGTCGTGAGTGCCCCAACACTGGAGGCTTTTAAGAAGAGACTGGACAATCATTTGCCTGAAATGGAATGTGGTCTCCTGCTTCAACCTGCTTGATCTAGAAGACCTCCCAGGTATCTTCCAACTCTGTTATTCTGTCTGTTATCCTCTACTTATTTGGCCCACTCACTTTGATGTATAGAGTTTACTCTAGCACTATGATGGCAAACTTATGACACGCGTGCCACAGGTGTCACGCAGAGCCATTTCTGAGGGCCTGCGAGATGTTGCCCTGTCAGCTCCAGCATGCAAGCATTCGCTGGCCAGCTGATTTTTGGCATTCATTTTCGGCCATTTTTTGCCCTCCAGAGGTTTCCCTGAACTTCTAATTTGCACATTGGGCTGTTTTTCGCCCTCCGGAGGCTTCAGGAAGCATCCCTGAAGAGTCGAAAGGGAGAAAAACAGTCCAACGAGCAACCCAGAAGTCCGCTCCTGAACTTCCAGTTTGTGCATTGGGTTGTTTTTCGCACTCCGGAAGCAAAAAAAATAGTCCAACAGGCAACCCGGAAGTTCGGGGGCATTAAATTATGGGGGTGGGCACCCACACGCATATGATAGCATGTCTGTGCACCCTTTTGGCACCCAAGGCAAAAAAGGTTCACCATCACTGCTCTAGCGTACTATACCCAACAACATATATCCCAACTGGCCAGCACATAGTGCAGGCATCATTCAGCTTTGCAAAAAAAGTCATGTTAGATGTTATGAGTAATTCTTACACACATTCACACATTTATAGATCAGAAAGCAAAGCAGCAGTTTTGCCAATGTTGTAGCTTCTTCTCCCTTGTTCCTTCTCAACTTGTAAAATTACTTGTAAAACCCATAAAGCCTTTCTGCGTCATTCATAAACAGTAAAAAATGTTATATCATATTCTTTTGACTTGTTGATAATGCTATCCTTAGCCCGAAGCACTGAAAAGAAAATTATTCCTGTTCCCACATTTTAATTATGCTATAAACTCGGGGCACTAGCTATTGATCTTCCACATCTGGCATAAAAAGATTGCCTTTTTCTCATCACATTAATTCAAACATATTAGAAGAACTGAAGGAACGTGTGAAAAATCTGTGCTTCCTTTTTGAAGAGAAAGATACGATGATGTCAATGTTCTTTACATTTGTTTATATTCTTATTATATTTTAAATCAGGGGTGTCAAACTCGATTTCATTGAAGGCAGCATCAGGGTTGTGTTTAACCTCGGGGGGGCCGGGGGGGACATGGCCAGAGTGGGCATGTCAAGGATGAGCATCACCAGCTCAACATCAATTGTGTCAAGGCACCAGTGGTGGCCTGGGTGGGACTGGGGGATCCAATCTTCCTTTCTTCCTTCCTTCCTTCCTTCCTTCCTTCCTTCCATCCATCCATCCATCCATCCATCCATCCATCCATCCATCCATCCATCCTTTTTCCATTTTCTTCTTTTTCCTTCCCTCTTCATTCTTCTTTCTTCCCTTCTTTTTCCTTCCCTTGCACTCTTCCCATCTTTTTCCTTCCCTTGCTCTCTTCCCATCTTCCCTTCTTTTTATTTGTCTTTCCCCTTTCCCTTTCTTCTTTCCTGCCACTTCTTGGATGCTCAAATGCAAAAGGGGAAACATTTCTCTATGCCTCCTTGCCTTGTGATCAAATGCTACTTTTGCTAGTTGTTTGTTTTGCTAGCACTCTGTCAGCGAAGGCAGAGCTCAGAAGGCCCACTGGTTGCCCTTCACTAGCCGCACAGAAATACCCCATTGCCAGATCCAACCAGGAGAATAGCCTGGTGTGCCGGAGGGACAGCATCTAAGCACAGTTGTTTGGAAGGCAGCTGGACTGAGGTGTCTCTTTAAGATACTTTGATGCAGGGGGGAGGGGGGGACCATAAAGGGAAAGGCCGCAGGAGTTGCCTTTTCTGCCAGTTCTGTGGGCATGGCTTGGTGGGCGTGGCTTAGTGGGATCATGTGTGGCCAACTCAACATCACACACGTCGACATCACTCACATCGAGTTGTCAAGCCCACTCAGTCACAAGACACCCCCACCACCAAGCCACGCCTACCAAGCCATGCCCACAAAACCAGTAATTAAAAAAATTGAATCCTACCACTGACATACACACACACATATACACCACAAAGTACTGGAAAACTAAGGTGCAAAAAATTGATGATGGGCTCAAATAAATTCTTGAAGATGATTTTTTAAAAATCTGTATATCAGTTCTTTGATATAAGATCATCCTTTTGTTACTTGCCATATATCACAAAGAAAGATATAAAATATTCTTCCTGCAAAGCTCAGCCTCTGGTAATTTCATTACAGATTTTCTATATATTTTTTTGTCAACAATATAAAAGAGGCACAACATTTCCTTCTTCCAGGACATGATTGAATGTCCAATGTTACAACAGTCAGGAAGAAGTAGGTGAAGGAAGGAAGAATGATGTTAAATTGCCAATTTATTGAGTAAGCAAACATTTTTTGCCAATTCTTTTCAACTAATTGTGAAATGTTAATAGGCTTGTTAGGATTGGACATTCCCTTGGATGTCTTAGGATGGTTTTAAGGGATACATATATTGTATTATTGTATTATTGTTGTTTTAATTGTTGATTTATGGGAGATACCTAGAGTTTGACACAAGATGGCTGGCTATAGAAAAAATTTAAATAAATAAACAGTATGATATAATTTTTAAAATATTTTTTAAAAATATTTGAAATTCTACTTCTCTCTCATCTGCTCCTACAGGTTACCAATTTTCTATATTTATCAGGGGACATAGTGTATAGAAAGAATCTCTTTGGTGTCATGACTTTGGTGTCATGGATAAGGTATCAGGTTAAAAATCAGGAGGATGTGAGTCCACGTTTTGCTTTATGCATAGAACCAACTAATCCTTCCCTCTCAGCCCTGGGAGGGAGGCAATGACATTTCGTCCCCACACCTTTCTAAAATCCTTGCCAAGAAAAATGCAGGTATTTGTCCAGACAATCTTCAAGAATCAGATATTGGTCAGTGGTGGGATTCAATTTTTCCTTCTATGGGTTCTATGGGTGTGGCTTGATAGGTATGGCAGGGGAAGGATACTTTAAAATCTCCATTTCTACTAAAGTCCTGGGGAAGGATACTGTAAATTCCCCATTCCCTCCTAATCAGTGGGGACTTGGGAGGCAGAGAATAGATGGGGGCCAGTCAGAGGTGGTATTTACTGGTTTTCCGAACTACTCAAAATTACTACCGGTTCTGTGGGCATGGCGTGCCTTGGGGGGCATGGCAGAGGAAGGATACTGTAAAATCTCCATTCCCTCCCCAGCCCACTAAGCTGCTTTCCAGCTCCATTCTCCTGTGCAGGACAACAGAAGAAGACCCAGCCGATCAGCTGGAACTCAGGAGGCTGCAAAATAGATGGGGGTGGAGCCAGCCAGAGGTGGTATTTGCCGGTTCTCCAAACTACTCAAAACTTCCACTACCGGTTGATTGGAGCCGGTCAGAACTGGTTGAATACCACCTCTGATCCTTGCACAAGGCCTATTTGGGCCACAGTTTTCATGCAGAATGAAAATCTGTTGTGAACAGAAATAGCTTGTCTCCAGATTTAAGGAATATGGCATACTATCCTGTATTTTCCCAAAGGAGTTTATAATACTACAAGCCTCCTGTTGCAGCTGAAAGAACTATTACATGACTCAGACCTTTTGAAATGACTATAATAGCTATAACAGAGGCTAAAATGAGCTGGTACATCAGAAAGCATAAAACTAATGCATAGATATGCCCCACTCTTGAGTGCTGGCAATTATTTATGATTTGACTTCAGAAAACTAGGTTGGGAAGAGGGGAATCTACATGTTTGGGCCACAAGAAACAATCTTCTTTGCTCATGTACAGGATAATTTGATTAGAATGTCACTGAACTATAAACACACCAAAATAACAGAATGAAATTGTCACACTGTTCATTTGCAGAGTCAAACCAATTTTAACTTGCTTTGTCCAAGCCTCTAATTTCTGCTTCCTCCTTCGTTTTTCTCTATTGCTGTATTTGTCTTCACTTACTTTGGTGTTTTTTTTTTCCTTTCCCTTAAGAGTCAATACGTGTATATGCAAATTAATATCCCCATGACATTTGAGCAAAGTGTTAAATAATAGGATGCTTGCATGCAGATAGTCCTGCTATTGAAAACTATTTTTTAAAAATTTTCCTGGTCCCTCTCTCAGCAATTACACACAAACTGTAGAGTTTAAATCTGTGCTTGGCTCATGTATACATAGATCAAGGAGAGTAAAGAGAGACCAGCTTGAGCTGGCATCATAAAGAATATCAATTATCAAACCTCTACTAAGAGGTATTTGGTAGTATGGAACCTCTAGGCATCATTTTATAAACATTCCAGTGAATCCAAATGCTAATGTGACATAAGTTTCTTTCTATACCCATAACTGATTTTGGAGCAAGCATTCCTAAAATGTCACTTTGTTCAAGAATGAAAAACAATCACAACTGTACACTGAAACAGCAAACAGTTTCTTCTTCTACGCCCCTCTAATGTTGGGATTTACAAACCGTATTGATGTTTCATGTGTGCCAGCTACAGACCACATGAGGCTCCTGAACATCCAGACATTCATGTTAAACATTCAAAAATGTTGTTTGTTTCCTTTGAGAGAAGGGAAGGAGGGTTTTGAGGGCAGAACAAAAGCTTTTAAAGGTGTGAAGCTTCCCAAGGTCTGAGTAAGTCTGAGTAAGTGTATTTTTTTAAAATAAAATTGGGCTTGTGGTTTTGAAAGTATGTTATGGATGCCTAGTCTCAGCAAACATGCTATTAGAGCATTATCTCTACACCACTAATACCCCAACGTTAAAAAGGATCCTAAAATGTTAGATCTTTTCACTCATAATATATTAATATTATCAGCCATGCCTCCTAAAGCTTTCAGGCAGGGAAGAAGTACTGTATGGTCCCTAGGCTGAAAGCAGGGGTGGGTTCCTGCTGGCATTACTGCCGGTTTGCAAACTATGTGCGGCATTGTTCCTGTCACCTCTCTCCCCTTAACACCCTTGGATTGGGGCAGTGGTGGGTTGCAGGCAGTACGCCCCAGTATGGGTGTACCGGAACCTGCCCGGATCACGGGTACCATTCTGGTACGGTGCTCCGGACGGCTCACCCGCACTTCCTACCTATCTTTAAACTTTTCAGCACTTCCACGCACATGCACGGCATGTATAGCGCCTACACGATGCTCCGCCAAGCAGCTGGAGTGTCGCGGAGGCTTGTGGAGGTGTTGCTGGATGGTAAGACGCATGTGCAAGCGGCACACGTTCATGTGGAGGACACCAGGCCCTGTTGCAAGTGTACCAGTTGCAACGGGATTGGGAACCCACCACTGGATTGGGGGACGAGGTAGCTCCTCATCACACTGACTGTGGGCAGCTGCACTCGGTCCCCATCTGGAGTCTCAAGGTTATCTTGCTGCAGCTGTGACTCCCTCTGCCAAAGTTCAGCTGCTGCCCATCCAGTCATTCCAGCTGCAGTTGCTCCATCAAGCTGGAGTCTTCCTGTTCGACATCTCCAACAGCCCCTGGGCTCACTGCCCTGGCTCCCTTAGAGAAACTAGCATCCAGAAAGGAGATCAGAGGCACATCCAGAGATGCGCCCAGTGAGTCAATCATCCCATGTGAGAAAGAAACAGAGGTAAGAAGCTTCTTAAGATCTTTGAAGATTTTTTCTGCCTGTTCCCAATCTGCCCGTTCTCATTAAGCCACTGCATGCCCCTATTCCAGCTGGTGAGCCCACATTACAACCTGCCCACCAGCACTGATGGTACAGATGCTGCAGAGAAGGCCCAGTAGAAGGATTACCTCATAAGTGATCTCTTGAGATGGTTTCCCAACTGCTAGAAAGATAATTGTACAGTAAAAAAGAAAAGCTACACACTACTTAGTTCTTTTGCAAAGGAATACATATAAGCAAGTCAAAATCTTCTGTTTTAAAACAATTTCAGAAGGAAATTCTTTTTCATCTAGTGGAAAGAGGGCAGATAGGGAAAAAAAAGTGTAGGAAAATATCTCTGCCAGGCATTAATAATAATAAATTCTACCTGTGACAGCAATTTGAGACATTGGAAATCTTGCAACTATGCCATTTTGAATTATTCACCACTTGGGAAATGCACTGATATTTCATTTGGCGGCTATGCAAGCATCTTAGGCGACACTCAAGTGCACAGTACAAGACAAGTTACCAACCAGGATGAGTCCATCAAATAGATTCTGACACCTTGGACAAGTACATTTCCCTGGGATTTATGGGCTAGCAATATTCTGGATGATAAAAAGCGGGGAGGGAGAGCGATGCGGACCTTGCTAAAATACCAACCCTACCACAGGGAGGTTAACTTTGGGATAAGAGAAACTGGATAGAGAGAGGTCCTCTTCTTTTATCAAACTGCAATTCTAGCCAGTTATGAAATCTTAGATGTTTGCCTTGGGCTAAAAGAGGAACATTGAGAGATATTAACCTTCATGTTCAGGAGGAAGAAAAGAAGAAAATAACTGCTCTAAAATATTGGGGAAAAAACCCAACATTTTCCTGCTAGTATTCCAAAAAAAGAAAGGGGGGGAGATTTATAAGACCTAGATGTCAGATCTGGAAGCCATCTTTTACATTTGGGCCTTCAGGCCTGCCACATTTTCTACAGTGGGAAAATGGGAGGGGGGATTATATGAGTATGGGTGACATATAGTCAAAATAACATTCTTTTCTCAGAGAGTCAAGGCCATCTTTCCATGCAGCTGCGATGAAGTGATTGGGAGACATCTCCAGTTTTGCACAGTGCCTGATTGGATCATGTGATGGACATGTGGGACTTGAACTTTCATTTGGGTGGGGAAAACCTGAAAACTTTCAGATTCGAGTTTTCCCAGATGTGCCAATATGCCATCTCTAATAAAATGGAACTTTGAGGAAACTTGCCTGAGAGTCTTCTTTCAATGCGGGTGTTACTTGGAACCCTGACACTACAGGGTGCTAGGAAGATATTCAATATTATTCTGCATTGGTATTTATTTTTCTTTCATTTACTACCTGTTTCTGGTCCCTACCCCAGGCAGAAGGCTCTTCAAGCTAATTATGGCAGAGACGTCCAACCTTGGCAAATTTTAAGACTTATAAACTTCAATTCCCAGCATGGCTGGCTGGAGAATTCTGGGTGTTGAAGTCCACGAGCTTTAAAGTTGTCAAGATTGGAAACCCCTGTCTTATAGATCACACAAGAAAGGCAGTGCTTGAAACCAGGATTTCTTCTGAAAACCAGGACCCCAAAGTATTGCCCATTGAGGAAACTTGGGAAGAATTAAAGGTGCATATTTTAGCCTGATGTCTTTACAATCCTCAGTATTTGGGGGAAAGAATGCTGTTACCTTCCCACCAGAGATGGTTCCTATTTTTTTACTTGCATTTTTCATGTGCTTTCGAACTGATAGGTTGGCAGAAGCTGAGACAAGTAACAAGAACTCACTCCGTTATGCAGCGCTAGGGATTCAAACCGCCGAACTGCTGGCCTTTCTGATCAACAAGTTCAGCTGACCTTTGCAACCTGCAAATTATTCCCCTTGAACCCTGTAAACCAATAGAAATGAACTAACAACTTTGCTAAATCTGGACATTGCAACATTTTGCAGCAATCCTGTATTTTATCGCTTAGTTTAAAATTATTCTAAGTTGTTTAAATTGGACAGTACCTGGATAGAAGAATGTGAATAGGAGTTATTCACATAAGGAGCATGAGGGTGCCTAATTGCCAGGCTATTCAGATCAGCATACAATTTAACACTAGAAGAAGAACCTCATAGTAAATTGCTGCCAAGGAATACAAAATTTATAACTGTCGTAGCATACTATTGGGTTTTTAAAAACCCACTGGGAATCCTCTAAAATAAACCTGTAACATTAAGCAGAAACTAAGAAATGCTTGCAGTTGAAATTAAGAGGATATGCAAGCTGCCTCAATCAATTCATGCCATCCTTGAAGATTTTTTGCATCATAATAAACTCAAATTTTCTATCAAGGGTTGTTCTGGGAAAATCAGATTTGCTTGCTTTGGAAAGCATGAATTAGATTTCAAACCTGGATCCAATCCAAATCCTTGTGTTGTATGCTTCAAATACTGGCCTATCATTTCAATCCCTTTTGGCATAAAATTAATTCAAAATTGCTGTAGATCAAAAATGTCATAATGCCCAAATACGTAACGGAGCACCTATTTTAAGCACCTTTGGTGCTTAAAAAAGTTGTAAAGATAAAGGTAAAGGTTTCCCTCATGCATATGTGCTAGTTATTCCCGACTCTAGGGGGTAGAGCTCATGTCCATTTCAAAGCTGAAGAGCCAGCACTGTCCGAAGAGGTCTCCATGGTCATATGACCGCCATGACTAAATGCTGAAGAAACACTGTTACCTTCTAACCAAAGGTGGTTCCTATTTTTTTCTACTTGCATTTTTTAAACATGCTTTCGAATCGCTAAGTTGGCAGAAGCTGGGACAAGTAACGGGGGGGCTCACTCTGTTATGCACTCCAGTGGTCCAAGCAAATCATGTTTCATAATTCTGCTAGTTGGTTTAAGCTGCCAGGATTGATAGGCGTTACTTTGAACAACTAAAATAAGTGCTGCCATGCAGAGCTACATCTTTTTATCATTATGGACCATGCATGTTTGCCCAACCCCACCGGTGTTCAGAATGTATGAACAAAAGCGCACAGCTATTTCCGATGACCCTCTCAATTCCTTTCAAGCATGCCTTTGACTGTAGGCATTTGATTGAACTCCAAAAACCTTCAAGAATTTGAAAAGCTGTTAGATACAGAGCGGGAAGACCTGTTCTAGATTCTCACAAGGACAGTATTGCATTTAATGAGTGTAAAGTGTAAGAAACATTACATGGCTGAAAATTAAAAGAAAAGTCTTGGCAATGAGAACAATTAAAGTAGTGATGGGTTGTATCTCTAGAAAGGATGAATTGACAAATTAACTAATCAGCACCATGCCAGCCCTGACTTTCTTGCACTGAGGATTGGACAGAGATTCATTCAATCTCAGAATTCTAACATTCACACAATTCAGCTTACTAAGGTACCATTTTAGAACAAAATGATAGTACAAACAAAATTCTAGAAATGTTTTATCTGTACAAAGCCAATATTGACATGGGAATGCTAGAATGGATAATGGATTGGGAGAGCTCATTCCAGATTTGTTGAATTCCTAGCATCTCTGATCTTTGGATCGTTGTTGAGCAATATCTTTTATATGCCAGGCCAAAGAGATGTAATATAGGAGAAAACATTGGGTGCACTTTGGAGGAAGGGGGACAGTTATAGAAGTATGTTGTATGGTGATTAAATAATTTTAAATCGGATTTGCAAAAATCTATGTAGCAGTACACAATATACATGTATATTATGAGATTCTCTTGTCTCATCCATGTGCAGTTTGTTCCAGTAGCCCACTTATCATATTGTCCCACATCTGATGTGGGCCTTGTTAATCTAGGTGACATCTGAGCTTATATGACTCTCCTAGATTACATCACTCTCATAAGAGGCGCGGTGGCACAGTTAGAATGCAGTACTGCAGGCTACTTCTGTTAGCTGCTGGGTGCCTGCAATTTGGCAGTTCAAATCTCATCAGGTTCCAAATTGTTGGGGGCAATAGGCTGACTCTGTAAACCACTTAGAAAGGGCTGTAAAGCACTGTAAAGCTGTATATAAGTCTAAGCAGTGGTGGAATTCAGCCAGTTTGCCCCTATTTGGGAGACCCTGTTGTTAACTTTCTAAGCAGTTCTGGCACTGGTTGTTGGAAGAAATCTCATTTTTTTTTCCTACTTTACAGGGCTAATCCTGTAAGGAAGGCAGGAAGGAAATATTCTGGTGTTGTTTCTAGCCTAATCTTTATTGCCTGGCTTACAGAAACTCCCTCTCCGATTAACCCTTATTACATTGTAACAGCTAAGGCAAAGCAGCCATTGATGTGAGTGATGTTGAGTTGGCCATGTTCACCCAGTTACACGACCAAGCCATGTCTACCCAGTTGGTCATTAGGGCAGAGAAGTGGTTGTTAAATTATTTGAATCCCACCACTGAGTCTAAGTATTGCTATCTGCAGTGAGAAAATTAGGTTTTAGGGGTCTTTGTCTAAGGAATCTTGAGGCCACCTTGAGATTTATCTGTGTTGTCAGTGCAAATAGGTGTGGAGCCTTCTTGGAACTATTGAAAGGACTGTGTTGTAGACTGGAGAGGATGTATCCTCTCTAAAATAATGCAAATGACCAGCTGTCTGCAAGTATAAAGCCATCCATTCCCCACCATCTAATCAGAGCTGAAAAAGCTTTTGGATGAGAAACAAAACATCTTCAAAAGAAAAACAGAAAACAGTTGCCTCTTCAAAAAGAACTTTTGGGACAACCATGATTTGGATGGCTGAGAAACTCCATAGACATTGTTGCTTTCTATATGTCTTGAAATTATATGTCCTGGAATTTTCATACAGCTTAATTTATATCAAAGGGGTGTAAGTCATCAGAGCATGCTGAGTTGAAGAGGTATCTGTCTTGTAGAGTTCCCATTCATGAACTTTTCACTAAAACTTACAGAACTCATAAATTCCCTTGGAGTACAATTTTGAAACTATCTTATGGAATCTGCTGTGAAGAAGACAAAAAAATCTTCATGGGTGACTAGTTCCAATCCTTTGTTTTTCACCTAAGTGCCTCCTTTGCAATCATCATGGAAACACTTCAGAGGTTGAAACTGTCCCTATTGCACCTCTTTTATCTGAGTTATGAAATATTTAATTCAGAATGGAGGAAAAAAATAATAGAAAAGACTGGATTTCATTAATGAAAGCCCCCTTCCGCAAAAAAATAAATAGTAGCAGTGGTCATATTTGGGCAGAGAGACAATAAGAAAAAAATTAGATGCAGAAAACTGTAAGAACTCTTGAGACAAAGCAAATACTCTAAGTTAAGAATAGTGAGAATGTTATTTGTCAATTGCATGTTTCAACAAGAGTCCTGGAAGAAAGTGTAACAGTTTTATAGTTTCTACTTTTTCCTTGACAAATATTCATTTTGGGGATGGAAAAAAACCTCATTACTTTATTGAGTAGTTGTCCTTCGGTGATTGACAAGAAATTGGATAGTTTACAATGTAGTGCAACCAACTTCAGAAAACTATTAGGAATATGGTACCTCTTCAAGGAGCTTCAGTGAAATAAAGCAAAGTGCCATTCACAATCATCAGAGTGTCCAACCAACCAACTCATATCATACCATATGAGAGTCAATTGGGCCTAGTGGTTAAGGCACCAATCTAAAAGTTAGGCCATGAGTTTTAGTCTCACTTTAGTCATGAAAGCTTGGCTGGGTGATTTTGGGCCAATCAAGAGACTGAAGGTGTGTTGGATATGTTTGATGTCTTATTTGAAAAAAAAAAATTAAGTTGGGATATTATTTAATTCATTAATTTTGTGAAATCAAACTGATTTGTTTCCTTTGAAAAAAGGTTTTCATTGTAAAGAATAAACACAAGAGAAAATAATGAAAAAACAAAACCAGTTTATGCTGTAAGTAAATAAACAAAGCAATCCATCTGTGGAAATTGAATTTGTAAGGAAAGTTCCTTAAATTGAGAAATCACCAAATGCTTTGATGAGATTGGGGATATATAACAGACTGACATATAAGGAGGAGTGCCTGGTTGGACTAATCTTGCTGTTGGCATTATCTTAAAAGTTATATGCCACTAACATTTAGAAATATGCAGATTTAACACATTTCGTTTTCGTAAATCAGGAATGAGAAGAAAAGAGGAGATTTGCAATGAATTAAATCCAGTTGTCTACCAATAATGAAAATCACCATGAATTCAGAGAATTTTCCTGGGGAAAAAAAATCTTCAGGAAAAATGAAGATTGTGGCTTGCAAGCTTGGCTTGATACTGATCATAACTCCAAGGCAGGTTCATGCTATCCCTTAAATTTTACCATATATTCATTCACCAGTGTGTGGCTCCTGAATTTTGGCTAATGAAGTTCTATCATTCCTGGTGTGTCTATGTTTATTCCTATTTTTAAGTGTTATGTTGGCTCATCCTTTCACTTGTATTTTTCCACTGAATTGCCTAGCTACCTCAGGCTATTTTTGTCTTCATTCTCCTTAGTTGAAGTTACACCCTGGTTTGTATTTGTAAGAGAGAGAGAGAGAGAGAGAGAGAGAGAGTTGAGAATGCAAAGGCTGAATATATTTCACAACTCAAGAAATCAGATCTGATATTCCAGATTTGTGCCTGCAGCCTTGGTATTTACCTGGATGTCTAATTTTCTTTTTGTTTCAATTTTAAATAAACTAATGAGCAGGGAGTCAGCAAGTTGGAAAACCAAGGACCAAGAAAACCAACATCTCCTATATTTCCTACAGTGCCTCTGGGTTTCCCTTATCAATTCAGAAGATATAAGTCAAAAATAATGACTACAGCTGGCTACAAACCAACACTTTGCTTGGAACAATATCTTCCTTAGGAGAAAAAGAACTTTTGAGATCAGGATGCCAAGAGTCTCGAAAGATGAGGAGCACCCTTGTTAAATTGCTTTTTAGTAAACACTTGTATGGACTCATGCCACAATGGCTGCTATTTTATGAATCAATAAACCTCAATCCATATAGGTAGTCCTCAACTTACAACTAGTCATGGTGGAGTACCCCAAGGCTACTTACAATCATGATTCTAAATTCCAACAGCTACTCCCTCCCCATGATCATGTGATTGCATTTTGGACTATTGACAACTGCCCTGCATTTACAACCATGTGCAACATCCCACAATCACATAACTGCAAATTACATTGGGTGTGGGATTTTTTTTTGCCAGAAACTGGTATTTACTTCCAGTTTCTGACCCTCCACCCCCAAAAGGTCCACCTCACATCATAAATTTATTTAACCACAATGGTAATTCACCCACCAACTGCTGTAAAAAAAGGTTGAAAATTGAACTTGGCCACAGGGGGAACCATTGAGCAATTGGCATGACTTATGACCATAATTCTGGGCTAAAGTAATAGATATGGATCTAAGTCGGGAACTACCTGTAGTAGTTGAGAAAGGGCTTAACATGGCCTGTTCTCAATCTTCCAAATATGCCTGGATCGCCAAAAGAATTTGAATATAAAGATTACTTAAGGTTTCATCCTTATCTGTGTCTCTAAATGGGGAACTCATCAAATTTGCAGATGACACCAAGCTGGCAGGAATAGCCAACACTCCAGAAGACAGGCTTAAGGTACAGAAGGATCTTGACAAACTTGAACATTGGGCACTATCTAACAAAATGAAATTCAATGGTGAAAAAAGTAAGGTTCTACATTTAGGTAAGAAAAACAAAATGCACAGGTATAGTATAGGTACCTTGCTCAATAGAAATAATGTGAGAGGGATCTTAGAATCCTAGTGGACAACCATTTAAATATGAGCCAGCAGTGTGCAGCAGCTGCCAAAAAAGCCAACACAGTTCTAGGCTGTATAAACAGAGGGATAGAATTAAGATCACGTGAAGTGTTAATACCACTTTATAATGCCTTGGTAAGGCCACACTTGGGATACTGCGTACAGTTTTGGTCGCCACGATGTAGAAAAGATGTGGAGACTCTAGAAAGAGTTCAGAGAAGAGCAACAAAGATGATTAGGGGATTGGAGGATAAAACATATGAAGAACAGTTGCAGGAACTGGGTATGTCTAGTTTAATGAAAATAAGGACTAAGGGAGATAGCAGTGTTCCAATATCTCAGGAGTTGCCTGAGAAGAAGAAGGATTCAAACTATTCTCCAAGGCACCTGAGAGTAAAACAAGAAGCAATGGGTGGAAATTAATCAAGGAGAGAAGCAACTTAGAACTGAGGAGAAGTTTCCTGACAGTTAGAACAATTAATCAGTGGAACAACTTGCCTCTAGAAGTTTTGAATGCTCTAACACTGGAAGTTTTAAAGAAGATGTTGGATAACCATTTGTCCTGAAATGGTATAGGGATTGGACTAGAAGACCTTCCAACTCTGTAATTCTATTCTTATTCTATGGGAGAATATGAGCAAGGTAGACATTTTTTAACTTCTAGTTTGCAAATGTGTTTAATTTCCATATGTTGCTTGACCTTTCTAGAAGGCACGGCTGCAAATCTGAACAGACAAAAGAATAAAAATCAGCCCTCAGATCCACTCAGCTGGCTGCCTCTTTTTCTCTCTCGTGCCTCGCAGGAAAATAGAGACTCTCGGCTCCTGCTGTATTAGCTAGGCTGCTGCGCTATGCACCAATCAGGCAGGTGCAGCTGGAAAAATTGGAAAGTTTCCTAAACCCGAGTGAGTTGAAAGCCCAGAGATGGAAAGTTAGAATTCTCCTCTCCTTTCCATTTCAAGGAAAACAGTTGTAACCCTGCCCTTTTTGTTTTCTCACCTGCAAAAATCAACATTTCCAGGTTTCTGTGTGATTCATCAATTAAGCTGAGTTTACTTCAGCCAGGCTGAGAGCATAGTCCACTCATTTGCAACCTGGCAATGACAGATAATCCATTTGCCATTCTATCAATTAAAAAAAAAAAACTTTCCACAGTCAGAAACAGAGGTGATATTCAGCCGCTTTGGACTGGTTCAGGTGAACCGGTAGTGAAGATTGCGGGTGGACCTGCCCACCTGGCCTGGCACAGTGCCATCCTATTCAGCCACATTTTTGAGGCCAAGCGCATGCACGGAAGGCATCCGTGAGAGCAAAGCAATGCACAGAAGGTTGGGCACATGCATGGAAGGTGCGCACACGCACACAGTTGGCAAACCAGTCGTAAAAATAAGTTGTCCGCTTGTTGGAAACCATATGTTAAGGTTTGCTTTGCAAGCTTTTGCAAAGAATAAACATGGCTTGGCTTTGCAGGCAATGTGAAGCTTACTCAAAGGAGGAAAGGCCTTCCTGCTATTTTCAAAAATATGTTTTCTTTGTTCATTTAAAGGACTTGTTTATAATTTTGGGAATGAACAATGAAAATCAATGCAGAGCAACCCAAACACTACTGAATTAAGTGAGCGCGGTGCCCCCAAATTGCAGAAAATAATCATTAATCATGCGTACAGTCAATACTAGCGATTAGTTTAGAGAATAGAATAAATCCCATCCTTGCAGGGAAAAAAATAGCCCTTATTGTGCAACAAGAGAAGGCAAACAATATCTACTGTAGAAGAAGCCTTGAAATACTCTGAGAATGAGTTGAGAATAAAACAAAAGCCTCTTTCATTGGGAAGGATTTTGGTTTTTTGGCAGAAGATTATACACCTAAGTAAGAGTCATTGCTGTGAAAATATTGTGCTGTGCTGTTTTGTGATTGTGTTCTTTCCTTGCCCACCACTGAATCCCACTGTACATGGACAGGGTGACCATGTCTGATTCTATCTCACCTCCTCTAATACCGGTCATAATAGAAGACCTTCTGGCTGTGATTTGTCAGCCTTATACTTCTCCATACTGTTCCTATCAATTAACTGGTTCAGGAAGAAGGTAGGTCATTTCTGCCTTGTTGTGTTTGGATAAAAAAAATCCATTGAAATAGGAAAAAGCAATTAATTAAGACTTTGTGCCACGCCCTTGGTTAGTTTTATTCTCAGTCCATGTGCAAACAATGACAAGTTGATGCATAAAGCATGGGTAATGTTGTTGCTAGGATCTGCTAGAACAAGCTTCTAATTCCTCTTTGTGGATTACTGGCAAGTAGACCCAATGTTGAAATTGTCCAAAGAGAAATAAAGAGGGAGAAAAACATTTTTTTACAAATTTTAGAATAGAATAACAGAGTTGGAAGGGACCTTAGAGGTCTTCTACTCCAACCCCCTGCCTAGATAGGAATCCCTATACCATTTCAGACAAATTGTTATCCAACATCTTCTTAAAAACTTCCATTGTTGGAGCATTCACAACTTCTAGAGGAAAGTTGTTGCATTGATTAATATGAGCCACTGCTGCTTCATATTTAAGTGGTTGTCCACTAGGATTCCAAGATCCCTCTCACCGTTACTACTATTGAGTGAGGTACCACATATACTATACCTGTGCTTTTTATTTTTCTTGCCTAAATGTAGAACCTTACTCTTTTCACCCTTGAATTTCATTTTATTAGATGGTGCCCAATGTTCAAGTTTGTCAAGATCCTTCTGTATCTTGAGCCTATCTTCTGGAGTGTTGGCTATTCCTGCCAGCTTGGTGTCATCTACAAATTTGATGAGTTCCTCATTTAGCTCCTCATCCAAATCATTGATGAAGATGTTGAAGAGTACTGGGCTTAAAACAGAGCCTTGGGGTACTCCACTGCATATTTCCCTCCATTTTCTTTGTATGCTGCTGACTTTGTCATTTTATAATTCTCCCCCCCCCCCCGCCACACATACACAATTTTACACAATTCTCTAATTCTATGGTATAGCCCTTTTTTTTGTGCCCAGGTTTTATCATGGTTTCTTTTACCGTTTCTTCCTCCATTTTGAATCTCAATAAATAGTTGTATGATTTTATTATCATTTTTTTCCTCCATCCCTTGTAATATTTTACCCAGCTCTTGTTGTTCCCTACTGAAACTATATTTTTTTTGTATCTCAACTGAATTTGCATGTAGGGCCACCAATCTATGTCAGTTCCCTGGTTTTTTAATTCTTGTTTCGTTTTTAATTTCCCTTGGTCATCTAATATATCTTTATATCTTGCTATTTTGTCTAAGTCCAACACATTCGGGTGTATTAGTGCTTCCATAGTTGATAACCAGAGTGGTATTTTATTGTAGTGCTTCTTCTTGATTTTTTCCCCATGTTAGTAACACAGTGTCTCTAAGAAGAAGAAAAAGGAGAAGGAAAAGGAGGAAGGAAAGGAGAAGGAAAAGGAGGAGGAGAGGGAAAGGGAAAGGAAGAGAGGGAGAGAGAGAGAGAGAGAGAGAGAGAAAGGGAGGGAGAGGGACAGAGAAAGAGGGTGATTTGCTAACAGTTTGATGCACCTTCATTGATTATGCATGAGAGATACTAATTTATATACTTCTCCCAATGTACGTAATAATCTATGGTGAGATAGTTATTATCTTTAAAAGAGCCACAGAACATTGTGGTGTTCAGTATTAAGATTTAGAAGTATGTTTAACATGCTTGGAAGTTCTATTCTACAACATAATCTCCTTGTAGAATAAACAAAGAGATTAAATTTAAATCTCCTTAAATTTAATGAATACATAAATCTTTCAGCAATGACAATTTGACACAATATTTTGGATTGGGCTGTCTTTAAGGAAGATGACGTTGCGTTCTGATTATATATATATATATATATATATATATATATATATATATATATATATATATATATATATATATATATATATATATATATATATATATATATATATATATATATATATATATATATATATATATATATATATATGGAGGAGAACCTTGTGGCTTAGTGGTTAACACAACTGCTTAATATGTAATACAGCACAGGTTCAAATCCCAGTAAGTGTATGGCTAGCTGATGAGAGCTAAATAGCTTGAAATAGATCTATACTAGTCTCCCTTTATTTATTTATCAGCACAAATACAACAGACAGACAGACAGACAGACAGACAGACAGGGGGGCGGTTCATGGAATCCCAGTAATTCACCCTAGATTTAACTGGAGATGCTAGGACTTGGACTATATGCTTAACCATCAATGTCTTTGTGTATTGCACTACTTAGTGGAAAGCATAATCGATGATGAAGAGAAATAGTCACTTTATACTTTTCTTTTCCTAAAAATGGGCTGGTCCTACAGCAGGAGTCAGCAATCCCTGCTGGAGCCGCATGTGGCTCTTTTATCCCTCTGCTGCGGCTCCCTTTTGCTGGTCGGCTCCACAATTGATAGGACTTTTGATTAGGACAGGTAGAGGAAAAAGGATGCCGCGGTAAGGAGGAGACTATGATGGGCGAACCGGATTTCTGGTTGGCTCCAGAATTAATGGGGGGCTTCTGGTTAGGACCTTTGTGGCTCTTTAAATCTTTAAGGTTGCCGACTCCTGTCCTACACCATTGAACCAAAGACTTTATTTCTCTATGAAATTGTTAGAAAGTCCAAAAAGCCCTAGAGTTCAATAAATAATTCATCCATTTTTATTCAAAGATGATTGTAAAAGTAGCTCAGAACAAGTGTACAACTTGCCAACATTTCACATGTGAACATTAGAATGTGGATCACACCAGGAGAGAATCCCTGAATCCTGTTACTAGTGGTTGAAAACCATGTAGTCATTGATTCCAAGACTATGTGCCTGCTATTTCCAACTATTTAATTCAGCTCCTTGTCATGGCCCACATGAGATTCTCTCGCAGCACACATCATGAAATTCATGTTCTGTTGCATTGGTGCGTGCACAGCAGCTGCTCTAATACATCACGTTTCCTCTGGGTAGTAAAATAACCCACTTTCTGATTTGCACAAGACATTAAACCATCAACGACGTAAATTGGCTGGGTTGGCCGCACACTAAGCCACCCAAAAACAAATAAACAACAAGAAAAAATCCAAAGTTAAAAAGAACCAAGCTTTGCGCACTCTGCACATGGAGTCATTCAGTGTTTAACAGCCTTGATTAGATGCGTTGTATGGGCACGGTATGTGGAAGAATGCTTGGTGTTACAAGGCCTTTGCAAATTCTGATACAAAATGACCTGAACTTCTAAATTAATGTGGCATACAACCATTAATTAAGTCACACTCTCCATATTTCCCAAGAGTACTACAGTTAAAAAAAGAATGTCAGGATGCTTGGAAAGGAAGAATTTTCTGGAGGAATTTGATTCAAAATGCATAATTTAATGCAACTTTTACATGGCCATTTTTAAAAAGGAATGGGGGGGGGATGAAATAGAATAGACTCGTTAGTGGATGCATAAAAAGATGGGATGAGCCACAAATTTGTTCACAAGGCAGCTCTGTTCTGACCCCCCCTCCTTGACAGCTCGTTAACAAACGCAGACAATTAAACTTAAAAGGACTTTTCTCTTGATCAGTTTACAGTTCAAACTGGCTTCGAGCCCAGAAATAACGTAAACATCACTCTCCGATAAGAATTCAAAACAAAAGCTCTTACAAACGCAGCCCTTCTTCCACCGTCTCCACGGATCAGATTTACATGAAAACACCAAAGCATTTATCCAAATGTAACAGGCATAATCACGAGTAATAAGCAAGCAATATTGTACCAGACATGGAACACACGAAGGAACGTTGACTCCAGCGACTGGGGCGTGGCAGCATCCCTCCTTTTATCTCCAAACTTGCTTCTAACCACTCCCAGCTGCCTAATGAATCTTGATCCTGAAAAGACTCTCAGCAGAACTGCTGAGTCACAACACAGCTCCATAGCCAGTTCTTGAGCTGCATGCATACCCCATCCTTCCCCCCCCCCAATTTCTAAATACGTCTTTAAAAAATCATAATACTTCCCACCTTGGAAAATATTACAACTGCAGTGGAAATACCACTATAGATCTAATATCAAATCAACCACAACAAAAAGTCAACTAAACATCACCTAACCCTGCTCCCAATCCCAAAATACAAAAAAGACCCACAAAAAAAAAATCTGATCCGGTCCAGGTGTACTTAATATGACCCCATCTATTTTGCATTATTATGTCCTACAGCTGCATCAATTGTCAGTTCTCACATGCTATCAATGGGAATGAAAATGCTTAGTACAATCCCATCTATTTTTCCATCATAGCTGCACCTGTCAGACCCTTCATTTCAAATAGGCCAATGCTAGAGATTGAACACAACCTAATGGCTAATAAGTAATAAATCTGAATTACAAAAATTCAGATGGTCACTTGATAGGAGTACATCTTTGCTGCCATCTCATAGTCCTTTAGATCTTCACAGCCCAGATCCTGATTACTAGCAATCTGTAAACGGAAACCAGGCTCTCTTTCAACTGAATCAAGTAGCCAATAAAAAATCTACACACTTTCTCCTTGTCCCAAATTATACCCTGCTGGCTTCAGGCTAAACCAGGCCACTCTATAAATATCAATATCCAAATCTATAAAATATATTTTTTTAATCCAGAAAGTTATATTACTACATTGTTTCATAAATTCTGGAGGAGAGAGAGAGAGAGAGAGTGAGAGAGAGAGTGAGAGAGAGAGTGAGAGAGAGAGAGAGAGAGAGAGAGAGAGAGAGAGAGAGAGAGAGAGACAGAGACAGAGACAGAGAGAGACAGACACAGAGACAGAGACAGACACAGAGACAGAGACAGAGACAGACACAGAGACAGACACAGAGACACAGAGACACAGAGACACAGAGACACAGAGACACAGAGACACAGAGACACAGAGACACACAGAGAGAGAGAGAGAGAGAGAGAGAAATGACATGCAACAGGATATAAGCCTTCTTCAAAACTGCATGAACGTAATAAATTGTGAGGAGGCACAGTGGCTAAGAAGCTGAGCTTGTCAATCAGAAAGGTTGGAAGTTCAGTGGTTCGAATCCCTAGCACCACGTGACGGAGTGAGTTCCCGTTACTTGTCCCAGCTTCTGCCAACCTAGCCGTTTGAAAGCATGTAAAAATGCAAGTAGAAAAATAGGAGCCACCTTTGATGGGAAGGTAAGAGCGTTCCGTGCACCTTTGGCATTTAGTCATGCCAGCCACATGACCACAGAGATGTCTTTGGACAGCGCTGGCTCTTCAGCTTTGAAATGGAGATGAGCACTGCCCCCTAGAGTCAGGAACGACTAGCACATATGCACGAAGGGAACCTTTAATTTTAATAGATAGTATGAACCTCCTTTGCATGCCTACAAATGTCATCCGATTGTCAGTCAAATAGATTCTCTTTCTAAATCACCTTCTTATTCAAGAAGAAATCCCTAGATTCACTTCACTTCCAGAAATTATGAGGCAATGGCACTGCATAATCCAGATTGAGGACCAATCAAGAATTAAAAGTCTTGTTAAAACCATAAGCCTATACAAACAGATACAGATATTTATTTGATAAGATATTTACTGTAGTTTATAGGCCATTACATTCCAGAAACTCTGGGCACGTTATAATAGCCACACACAAAAAGCAGTGTTAAAAAGAATGAAAGGACATGCACATGAACAAACAATCTCTGATAACAATATCCAGACCAATGTGCTTACACTTTTGGCGTAACAGAATCCTTCATTTCATCCTGCAACGCCCTCCAGAAAAACCATCTCGAGTCCTCAAAAATTTCACCAAGATTGAGCAACCCAAATATAATGGAGTTAGCTGTCCTAATGCCCCCCCCAGGTCCTTTCAAGTGCCATATGCCATCATACCATGTTGCAACAACACCATCAGAATGTATTTTAGCTATCGGTTCAGAAGGACTGCATAATGACGGTAATTTCTGTCTTAAGAACTCATGGTGTAGATGGAAGTACAACAATGGTGTAAACATTCCGTGATTGCTAAGTAGCAAAATGCATTCGAAAGGTTTAGCAAAGGAATGACATCAAAACATTTACCACCAAGAGAACAAAATGTTTGGTAGGCTACCCTCAGGATTCTTAATCTGGACTATACAGTTCAGGTCGAAGAATCAACCATCCACCAATTACAATCTAAAGCAGCCCATTTTTGCGTGTCCATCCCCCAACCAGCCTTGTTGCCTTTGCATAGAACTAGCCATTATCAAACTTTATGGCAGTTGCTACAAAAGAAGCTAAGTGGCTTGTTCTAAATAAGGAATGGAATTTTGCAGGCCAATTTATCTCCTCTTTTGATAAAAAGTGCCGGTTAACTAGCAAATTACTGTGTTTTGTTGGTTATAACATACTATCTTCTCACTTACTTGATTCCTCACTGAGAAACATACTCTTGCTTTCCTCCCCTTTCCCTTCTTCTTCTTCTCCCTCCTCCTCCTCCTCCTCTTCCTCCTCAAACAAACCTTCTCCGTGAAATAAAACTGCAAGATTACCAAGTCCCTGGAATGTCACACTGATTTCCATCCATTCGTGGCACCTTTTCACTCTGTTAACATTTCAGGAAAATCCAACCATCGACTCCTATGAACTGAAGCAGCATTTCCACCCCACCCCATCCACTCCAAAACCCACAAAAACAGCAAGGGTGAGGGTTTTTCCCCTCCTTTCCCAAGAACTTTCACATGTACCAGCAGAGCCACACCAAATATACTTGTCCATGCAGAAAATGGCCCATTAACTGCCTTGAAATTTAATCCTGCTCAGGGCAGGCTACAAACATGATCTTATCTGTTACACACAGAGAGACGTATGCGCACTCACCTGGCAAGGGAGAATGGGGGGGAGCCTATATCCTTCCCTGCCGCGTTCTAGGCATAGAACGGGGTATGTGGTCGTGTGTACGTGTTGGTTTTGCAGAAAGAAGGATCCAGGTAGTAGAATCGGTGACGAAGAAAGTTTGACCTCCTGGTTTCCTACGGGTTGCATGTAACCGTACACCTTGTTTCTTTTGCCCCTAGGAATAATTAGCAGCTTGCCTTCCTCAGTTACCTGGGCTTGCCTGACCTGTTTTGCTATAAAGTGACATCACCTCTTTTGATCTCTCCAGTTGAATTTGCATGTTCTTAGGACACAATAACCAGATGACTGACTTCGGACTCAACCTATCCAAACTAGCTCCTCTTTCCTCTCCTTTCCTCCCTCCCCCTCCCTCTCTCCTCTCATTTTTAATCTGCCCCGGTCTTTTCTTTTCTTTTTTTTAGAAAAAGCTTCCTGTCCAAAGTCTATGATTTGTCAGGGCCTTTTCTGAGTTACTACGCTGAAACCTAGGGTTTTCTATAAGAAACCAGAATAAATTTGGGCTCATCAGAAGAAGCCCATGGATACATTTCTATAAAGAGGCTAGATTTAAAACAACTATTTGAAGATTCATTTTCCCAATGAACCTACACATGCCAACCTTTTTATTCCCGAGAACTACCTTTTCTCCCCAACAACAGTTCTGTGAGTATCCTTTTTTTCAGACACATTGGGGCAGGTAGGAGAATGCCCACTTTTGCAATTTTTTCCTAAATATTTACTGTAATCATATTACTAATTTTAATATTATTATCATTGTGTGGTTAGTATATTATTGCTAATAATATAATATCAATTATCAATATTACGGTTATTCATTTGGGTGATCCTTTGCTTTCCCAGACACTTAAAGTGACAGGGGAGAAAAAACATGGGAGGAAGGTGAGGGTGAGAATAAGGATGGGGAGGAGGATAATGATGGGGGAGGATAAAAGATAAGAATAAGGATGGGGAGGAGGATAAAGGATAAATGATAAAGTTAAGGATGGGGAGGAAGAGGAGGATAAAGTATAAGGATAAGTATGGGGAGGGGGAGGATAAGGATAAAGGATAAGGACAGGGAGTGGGAGGAGGAAGAGGAGAACGAGGAGACAGATTTACATAAGGGAATATGTTAAGATACTGAGAATGAAGATATGAATTACAGATTTGGAGACAGTCACTAAAACTATTAAGAACCTACAATAAAAACAATTCAGTTAGTATAAGTAATCCTTGACTTACAAAAGTTCATTTAGTAACCATTTGAAATTACAGCAGCACTAGAAAAAGTGGCTTATGACTGGCTTTTTTTTTTTTTACATTTATGCCCATTGCAGCATTCCCGTTGGTCATGAGATCAAAATTCAGATGCTTGGCAACTGACTCAAATTTATGATGGTTGCAGTGCCCAGGATCATATGGGCAGCTTTTGTGACCTTCCGACAGTGATTCCTTTAACAACCACTGTGGCAGGGAAGGTCGAAATTCATCTAATTCTCTCACTTAGCAACAGAAATGTTGGGCTCAATTGTGGTTGTAGGGTGAGGACTGCCTGTGTAGGATCAATAAAGGCTTCCTAGAAGCAGTGAACCTTCATTGGCCCTATATAGGCGGTTCTGGGAAGCAGTGATGAGGAAGCCGATATGGAAATAGATAATTGGTTAAGAAACACTTATAATAAGAAGTTAAGATATAGAATATCGATTCCTAGCCACAGATGTTGACCTGAAATAGCTAGATCATTAGTGTTTCTGTCTGAATTGAAGGTGGAACAAAGCTCTAAATGACTCTGCATCTCATTACACCACTTATATTCTCCATCCACTGTCATGCTTTACAACAACGTCTACCTCCATGTGTGAAATTAAACAACACATCAAGTTTGTTGGCTGCGGTAAAAAAGAAAGGGATATCCTTGAGCACATGCAAGCGCTACAGTTTAAGCTTTTCCGACTTTGGCTATCTTAATTAATTGGACAGGAGATTACCGAGAAATCCCACCACTTAACACTCGATTGAGAAAGAGGAATAACATTTTAAAAGCAGAGAAAAAAAAAACTAGTTCTGTCTGTTGACAAGGAAACTACAGGTTTTGTTTCAACTCAAAACAATTTGAGTTTGGCTGGGAATTTGTTTGTTTTTTCAGTTCTCACCTCTATCCAAATTAGAGGAATAATATTCGAGTATGCTTCAGGCAGTGTACTTAAACTGGCAAATGGCCAATTTTACTTGAACAGTCAACATAACAAATGACCATTTGCAAGTGTCCCAGAAGGAAAAACAAAATGTTTTTAACAAGCAAAGGAAGAATGTTGCAATAACCATATCAGCTGCAGCAGGTCTGGGCCAGTTTGCCACTGCCTCTGTCTTTTCTGCATGATCCCAAGAAGAAAGTAGAACAGAAGTTAAGATGCATGTGGCTGTCAGCCTTGAGAGGTTAGTCCAGACAAGAAACACACCTAGAAGTAGAAAATGAATGTTAATTCAGGAGGAAGATTCAACCTGGAAATAAGAAGGAATTCCCTGACAGTGAGGACAATTCAGGGCTGAAATTCAGCAGGTTCTGAAAGTTTCTGGAGAACCAGTAGTGGAAATTTTGAGTAGTTCGGAGAACCGGCAAATACCACCTCTAGCTGGTCCCAAAGTGGGATGAGAATGGAGATTTTGTAGTATCCTTCCCCTGCCATGCTCACCAATCCATGCACACCAGTAGAACCAGTAGTAAAAAAAATTAAATTTCACCACTGGGACAATTCATCAATAGAACAGCTTGCCTCCTGGAGTTGTTGGTGCTCCATTGCTGATGGAGGCAACCATTTGCCCGAGATCCAAAGATGCTTTTTCAAGAGGCAACGGGACTTCCTTGTTTTTCTTTGAAGATGTTTCACTTCTCATCCAAGAACCCTTTTCAGCTCAGAGCTAAAGAAGCTTCTTGGACAAGAAGCAAAAAGTCTTCAAAGAGAAACAAGGAAGTCCAGTTGTTTCTTGAAAAAGCACATTTGGGACAACCATGACCTGGATGACTGAGAATCTCCATATGCATTTGTCTGGGATGATATAAAGACTCTTGCCATGGGTAAGGGGTTGGCATCAGCTATATGATTCTCTGACTCTATGAAGTACTAGCTGTATCTTTATTGTAAGGTTACATTAACACAACATTGCAAATCTGAAAGTACATCCCTGCCCCTTCTTCTTTACAATTCAAGAAGCTAAGGAGATGCTTGTCACATCCCTATTCCTTCTGTGGATTCAACTGCTACTTATCTGCCTGTTGTCTGTTTTGTAGTTCTTCTGCTTTGTCTCTCAATGTCACTCCTATAAACCATTATATGGGATCAGTTTTCTTCCCTGGGCAGCAAAAGCTGAACCTTTGCAAAGATTATCTCCAAAATCAACGCACTTACTTTTGCCCCTTAACTATAAGGCAGATTTAGCTGTAGAATTAGGAAAGGACCTAGGGCTGCATGAGACTATGAAAGGGAAAATCACATCAGGTGTCCTATCCTTCCAAGCAGAAAAGGAGAATTCAACATGATCTGTGGTACATATTTGTCATTTTGAAGAAATATTTACTTTTCTCCTTCACCATGTTAGAGGGAAAGCCAATAAAAGGTTCGTGTGTGGTAAACTGGGAATGAGCTGCTGAGTTTTTTTTTTAACAGAACAAAACAAAGCTCCCGAGATTTATTTTATTTTGGCATTTACGGAGCTATCAACTGGAGCAAAGCAAACAGACTTAACAACCTTATTGTGAAAATACCCTGTGTATTAAACTAATATATGCTATAAAATATAGCACTACATAGGTGCCAAAAGTACAGTAATTTGTTCCCATTTAGAACACTCTGTAAAATGTCATCTAATTAAGCAGGCTGAGTGTTATTATGTTCCAATATGCAAAGAAGAAAGAAATGCAGCTATTTTAGGTTGCTTTGTCTCCTTGTGGATTTTTTTTTCCTTCTTCTTTAAACATGGAGAATATTTTCCTAGGCTATCATCTTACACAATGACAGAAAAGTGCAGGATTCATTATTCTGCCTAGATTATAGGAAGATTAATTATTTTATTAACATATACTTGCCACCCACTTTTTTTGGGGGGGGGGGATGAAAATAAAGAAAAATCCCAACATTTTTGTTTTTAGTGCTTTTATAAATCAGTCATTTTCCAAAGCGTTACATTTCCTCATGCTTGTGTTAGAGTCAAAACAAACCTATGATTTATGTTAAATCAAGAACGGTTACATGAGAGAAAATTGGTGAAAGTTCATCAAGCAGCCTTCTTAGCCAAATCTCAATTAGCTTTCTCTGATTTAATACTGGTAGGGTTTTTTTATTGAAAGTTGTATACTTCTTAACATTATCCTGTGGTTAATCTTGTTAGTATTATTATTTTCACCAGCAAAAGACAGAAAAGGACCAGTAGAACTGCATTAAATTTTGAATAGATACAAGTAATTAAAAACCCGTCACTTAGTGATTTTTTAAAATCACAACAGATCTCCCCAGAGTTACTTATAACTCAGTACTGGACGTGTGACAATTGCACACAAACACACGTACACACACACACACACACACACACACACACCATGGTCACATCTTTTGAATTCGGCAACGGACTCATAGAACCACAATTTTTGCCCATATTTTTGCTGGTTCCTGGCATTTACTTCCAGAAATTTCTTCTGGAAAAAAATACCAGTTGAAGAAAACTGGTTCATATAACAGCATTCACTTAACAACCACAGTTGAAAAGAGCTGTAAAATCAGACACAGTTGCTAACAACTGTCCTGACTTGTGACCCTGATCCAGTGCTCAATTACAGTTGTAAGGCGAGAACTACTTGTAATTTGATTTGAAGTAAATTCAAATAAATCACCTCTGCAGCTGAGTTTCAAGAGGTGACTGAACCTGCAAACATGTAATTGTGGCAGCCATTTTAGGATATGGTCATACACCTCAGACACCTCAGGTTTCCTAGATAAATTCTGAACATTTCTGAACAATTCCAATTTCACCTGCGTTTAAGTTGTGGAGCGGCAGAGATAGAAGACCTGGCTCACATCCTATTTGATTGTTTCTTGTATAAGGAGATGAGAGACCAAATGAATGACCCGTTGGGATCCCCATATCAAAACAACTTACTTTATGTGTAAAATAACATTTAACACAGCACAGTATTTAAGCAAAATGATTCACTTGAGATCTGCACATGTGGGACTGATTGGGGTAGACTGTAAGGGTGACACCCAAATATAATTTTATGTCATTTTATTCTATTTTACATATTTATGTATTAAATTATATTGTATCTTATCCTATAACTATCGTATTTTACCTTACTTTTATTTTAAATTGCTTGTATCAGATTTTATTGGCAATATGTATTTGAAATTTGTGCTTTGATATGGCCTTTAGACTAATCAATAAAGCTATCATATCACATGCGTTTAAGTCATCTTGTTTCTCCATTTGTTGGTGGTTTTTTTAAAAAAATATACATAAGTATATTTAATTCTACTTATTCTGAATCTTTGAATGTTCTTCTCTTAACAAAATATCAACAGATTTTCTGTTAAGCAACATTTTACATTCATGAATGTTTTCCAGACAAGAATGTGTTTGTTTATAATGTACTCCCCTCCCCAACACACACACACACACACACACACACACACACACACACACACAAACACATACAATCCTAGAGGGATAGGATCACAATCATGTGAAGTAGTAGTGCCGCTCTATAAAGCCTTAGTAAGGCCACACCTGGAATACTTCATTCAATTTTCGTCACCACATTACAAAAAAGATCTAGAAACTTTGGAAAGAGTGCAGAGAAGTGAAGATAATCAGGGGCCTGGAGCCTAAAACATATGAGCAGTTGCATGTTGTGGTCTGCCAGTGGCCTGGAGAGTCAGACAGTGAGGAGGTTTGAGAGGAACAGGGCCAGCCAGTCCTGGGGGCTGAGGAAAGATCAGACAAGGGCTCTCTGTTGGAGGTAGAGCGGGAGCTAGACAGCAGTGAGGCAGAGCAACAGCTGGAGTCGATTCCCAGTGTGCGCATGCACAGAGCTGCCATAAGACAAGAACAACTAAGAAAGCAGGGTCGACTCAAGAGTAAAGCTACACCTTGGACATGACTGGCCCCTCCCATAAGAAACAAAAGAGGAACGAATGGAGAGTGGGCTTTTTGTAGGAAACAATTCGTTCATCGGTCTGGAAAGGTCTGTTTGTGAGAAACTCTGTGCCAACTTTTGTTTTGGCACTAATTATCTGGAAGTGCTCCTAATGGGATAAGGTGCGTGTGGATAAACATTCCTTTGAAAGACTGTTTGATAAGCCGTGCTGACTGTGAATGAAAGGAATTCATAGTCGTGTAAATAAAAGAGGTTTTGTTGGGACTAAGACTTTACTTTTCCTTTCTAAGGAATCCTAGGCCAGAACATTGCAGAGACTGGACATGGCAAAGTCTAGTGAAAAGAGGACTAGGGGTGACATGATAGCAGTATTCCATTATGTGAGAGGCTTTCACAGAGTTGACCGGGTCAATCTACTTTCCAAAGCACCTGAAGGTCAGATAAGAAACAATGGATGGAAATTGATCAAGGACAGGTTCAGCTTGACATTCCTACCAGCTCTGAATGGAATGACTATTTTGAGTTCCTCACATTGCGTTCAATTTTCCACCATCTCCCTTCTCCTGGCTCTCATAATCGTAATGATCTCTGTAAGGAAATAAACACAAGAGTTGGCTTCCTCCCATTATTCATCGTAAGCCAATATGACAGAAAAGGAACTATTCTCTCTTGTTCGAACCTGCTCAGGTGTGATCTGTTCTCATTGTGTCAGATGAAAGATTACATTCTATCTCGAAATCAGATTCCTCTACAAAGTATGCAAATCTAGCAAAACTATGCAGGGGTTAATTGGAAGACTGTGGGAAACATATGCCAGAGGAAGATGGTATATTTTCCCAGTGCAAAAGGAAAATATCTTTTAGACGTATCCATGGCAAAATGTCTTGCATTTACTTTTCTCTGACAAGCAGAAGGTGAGATGCAGACAATATGAAGACATTTACTGGCTCCATGAGAGCTGAATTTCCGTGGGAAGTGATTTTAGCAGAGGCTAAATTAAGTCTTTCACTGAAGTTACTCTGGTTTTTTTCCTTAATATGTTGTTTTAATTTTCATTTAGACCCAACCTGGGCATTTTAGAGTCCCTGGGCCTCATCTAGGCCTTTAGCTGTCCTTGTTTGGCCTGCATAAGGTTAATCAGAAATTAGAAAAGAAATGTAAATAAGACATAACATGTATTCTTACCAGTAGCAGCTGATCAAAACATATACAGCAGTAAAATTAATATTAAGCATAATTAATCAACATAGAAAGGAAATGTATAATATAAAACAATAAAAAATATTCATGAAAAAAAAGAATCAAGTTCAGTCTATTGGTACAGCCCTCACAATCATTTCCAGTTTCTCATTTCTTGGGAAAATGAATTGTCTATCCCTGATTTCAACCGGGTTATTATATAATGCCCTGATCAACCAATCATAAGAAGAGAGGATAAGAAATTTAGATTTTGAAGTTACATGATTTGATTTGAATTTCCCTTGATTTGAATTTCAAGTAGATAAAATATTTGGTCATAAAATGTTTAAACTATCAAGACATCTGTCACTATCTCTATTTTTTTATCAGAATGGGATGAAAATAGGACAAATTTACAGCCTTCATAGGCTTTAACTCTGCACTGTTTCGGCCAGATAACTTGTTTCCACAAGAAATACTGAAATATTTCTCTGTACTTCCTCATAGAGAGATATTGCAAAGATGAGATTCTGTAGAGAGGTTGTGTTAAAACAATGTATAAAATATCCTAATTTAACATACAAGTTCTTAAAGTAATATTTAAAAGATGCTAGAAAAGATCAAGCAGTACATCCTCTTCTGGTCATATCTGAGATACCCATTGTTGAGATAGCAGCAATATATATTGGATTAATGAATACAATAAATAAAAAAGTTTTATGTGTTGCTTATTATTTATTGGTGTGTAGAGTATATCATTTGTAAAAGAAGTGAAAAGTCACTTTCTTTTTATAATTTTGCTTCTTTCTATAGTTCCTTTATTCTGCATCCCTATGCTTTATCTTTTTTCTTTATTCTCTCCATAAATCCCTCTGATTATATATGTTTGTTAGTTTTTATCTTTATATTCTATAAAAAAGTAATTTTAAAAAGTTACTTTTCATTAAACATTTTAATAGCACCCATTTCTTCATTTTTCTATCACTTACCCAAAAAAGTTACTTTAAGACCATTTGATAGAGATGGTAGATGATAGATGCTGTAGATAGATGGATGGATGGATGGATGGATGGATGGATGGATGGATGGATGGATGGATGGATGGATGGATGGATGGATAGATAGATAGATAGATAGATAGATAGATAGATAGATAGATAGATAGATAGATAGATGGATAGATAGATAGATAAGACACACACCAAACCAACCTTTGCTTGGATCAAAATGTAGTAAGCTGAACAGGCATTTTTACCAAAAGAAAAAGTACATGGCTTGTTTTAGAATTAATGCTCCATCAGTGTGTTAAAAGATAACATCCCTGAAAAACAATTAACTCTTGGGTCCAAATTAATTTTTTCCACTGCAAACCACGCATGAGGTCTTTTGCAATTAACTTCTATGCGCATGTGACAAAAACCGAACGTGCACCTGCTCTTTATATGATAACAATCAGGAGTTTGAAAGGCTGAAGTATTTAAATTCTGCTTTCCTGGATTCCTGAATGTTGGCTAAAGAATACATATGCATCAGTGGTGGGATTCAAATAATTTAACAACTGGTTCCCTACCCTGGTGAACGACTGGATGGCTCTGGCTCAGTGGTCATGTGACTGGGTGGCCATGGCCAACTCAACATCACTCAGGTCAATGGGCGCTTCCCCTTAGCACTTACAATGTAATAAGGGTTAACGGGAGAGGCAGTTTCTGTAAGCAAGGCAATAAAGATTAGGCTAGAAATAAAACCAGAATGTTTCCTTCCTGCTTTCCTTACAGGATTAGCCATGTAAAGTGGAAGAAACAAAATGAGATTTTTTTCCCAACAACCGGTTCTCCCAACTGCTTAGAAAGTTAACAACCGCTTCTCCCGAATAGGTGCGAACTGGCTGAATCCCACCACTGATATGCATAGATCTGTGATGGCGAATCTATGGCATGCATGCCACAGGTGGCATGCAGAGCCAACTCTGAGGGCATGTCAACTGTTGCTCTAGCTCAGCTGCAGCGTGCATGTGCGTGCCGGCCAGCTGATTTTTGGGCTTTGAAGCATTTTGCTCAACTATTCCGGAGAGGTAAAGGAAGAGACAATAACATGTTCCCCCACAGCTCTCTCTCCCTCTCTCCCTGTTACCCTCTCTCACATGGTATGAGTGTGTGTGTGGGTGTGTGCGCCCACATGAAAAAAAGGGAAAAAATGTGCTCCTCCACTAATAGTAGAAAACATTGATGTACAGTGTTAAATTTCAAATTCCATATGAAAGCAAAGGGGTGAGTTAGCAGCTACAGAATGGGCTCTGTGACTTTATTATTCTCAGAATCTTATCACATTATCCTCTGGATTATTTTATATAGCTATCCTCAAGCTTTTATGGAGCTGCTGAAATGATCTGTTAAAATATCTCCTTCTACTTTCTTCTTCTTTACTTCCTCTTTTACTGCTTTGGGTGTCGAGGGAAATAAAAATACATCTTTGCCTTTTTTAAATGTATGAAAGGCTAAGATGAAAGGCTGAAATACTTTCTTTACACTTGCAAGCTTCCCCCCCCCCTCAATTCCTCCCTCTTTTATTTTTTGGATGCTGCTTGAAAACATGAGTCATGCCTTCAACCTCAGCCTTACTTCCTCTAGAACTCCCAGAGACTCAAGGAAGCATTTTTAGAAAGTGAAAACCTGAAAACCTGAAATCAGTTCTATGTTTCAAAGTCAGTGCTAGTGTCCTCCAAACCACAAAATGCAATCAAAGTCCTCTCTTCTCATTTGGTGGCTAAAGCATTCCAGTTTTAGTGTCAGTATTTAGTACTTGCGCTATTTTTAGGTATCTCTTCAACTTCATTGAAGAGAGCTCAAGTAAAACTAGTTGGGTGACTATATTGTGATTAGCAAAATGGCAATCAGTTTAGAAGGATCACGACACATATTCAGAATTATCTGGAAATAACAAGGCTCAGAATAACAGAATAAAAGAGTCAGAAGGGACCTTGGAGTTCTTCTAGTCCAACCCACTGCTCAACCAGGAAAATCTATACTATTTCAGAAGAATGGTTGTCCAATCTCTTCTTAAAAACCTCCAGTGTTGGAGCATTTGCAACTTCTGGAGCAAGTTATTCCACTGATTAATTGTTCTAACTGTCAGGAAATTTTCCCTTAGTTCTAGGTTGCTTCTCTCCTTGATCGGTTTCCATCCGTTGCTTCCTGTACTGCTTTCAGGTGCTTTGGAGAATAGGTTGATCCTGGCTTCTTTGTGGCAGCTTCACAGGAATTCTAGAATGGATCATTTTACGTTTTTCTCTAAAAGCTGGGGTGCTTTATTTGATCTCCCTTCAATGAAATTGAAGAGATACTTAAAGATACTTTAAGTACTAAATACTGACGTTAAAGGTCAAATACTTTGGCCACCAAAAGAGAAGAGAGGGCTTACTGGGGGGGGGGGGGCTGATGTTGGGGAAGATTGAAGGCAAAAAAAGGGAATGAAATGAAATCAGAGAATGAAATGGTTAGATAATAGCAATAGCAGTTAGACTTATATACCGCTTCATAGGGCTTTCAGCCCTCTCTAAGCGGTTTACAGAGTCAGCATATTGCCCCCAACAACAATCCGGGTCCTCATTTTACCCACCTCAGAAGGATGGAAGGCTGAGTCAACCCTGAGCCGGTGAGATTTGAACAGCTGAACTGCAGAACTGCAGTCAGCTGAAGTAGCATGCAGTGCTGCATTTAACCACTGCGCCACCTCGGCTCAGTGTCTTAGGCACAATGAACATGAATTTGGATAGATTCCTGTAGACAGTGGAGGACATGGGGTTAATATGCTGTGGTCCATGGGGTCATGAAGAGTTGAGCACAATTTGGTGACTGAACCTATATATAAAATGCCAAAAATATATATTAAAAAAAATCTATTTTTCTGCTTAGCGGATTTACATCCTGCTTTTATTTTGTACAATTCAAGGTTTACATAGTGCTCTCTCCTCTTATTTTTCCTCACAACAACCCTGTTGGGCTGAAAGAGACTGGCCCAGACTAGAACTCACAATCTCCCAGTATCTAATTAAGTATCTTCATCGTTACTTTGCTTCTTCTGTCTCTAATCAAAAGCTAAGCATGTACAACTAAGCATGCATTATGCATAAATGTGTGTGTATATGTAGGAATGAATGACACGAGTGAAAGAGCATATTAATATATTCTAACAACCCCTCTGGGTCCTTCTGAGTCTTGTTTTGCAATGCAGAAGAGACCTACACTCAGAAATCCACCTGTCGTCTCAACCAAAGTAAAGTATGTTAAGAAGCAGATATGGTTTTCCTTCTTTCCATTTCATCAACACTGGAAAAAAAAATCAACAAGATGTTCGTACAATAGCACAAAAGTAACGCGCCTTGAAACAGAAAATCCACATGGTACCCCCTAGTGGTAGTACCAGAAACATAAAAAGGTAAAGGTTCCTCTTGCACATATGTGCTAGTTTTTCCCAACTC
Organism: Thamnophis sirtalis; assembly: GCF_051295495.1. Taxonomy (NCBI): domain Eukaryota; kingdom Metazoa; phylum Chordata; class Lepidosauria; order Squamata; family Natricidae; genus Thamnophis; species Thamnophis sirtalis. Next base: position 13,675,305 of record NW_028261391.1, read on the forward strand.
TAGGGGCAGTGCTCATCTCCATTTCAAAGCCCAAGAGCCAACGCTGTCCAAAGACATCTCCGTGGTCATGTGGCCGGCATGACTAAATGCCGAAGGCACAGGGAACGCTGTTACCTTCCCAGCAAAGGTGGTTCCTATTTTTCTACTTGCATTTTTACATGCTATCGAACTGCTAGGTTGGCAGAAGCTGAGACAAGTAATGGGAGCTCTCTCCGTTACATGGCGCTAGGGATTCAAACCACCGAACTGCCAACCTTTCTGATCGATCAGCTCAGCATCTTAGCCACTGAGCCACCACATCCAGAAACATGGATTGGCATAATTGACAGGAGGTGCCCTTTCATAACATTCTGCCCTGTGATCATTTCTATGAACATCAATAAGATGATTCACACAAAACCGGAAAACGAAGTGGCTGTATCTTTCCGTGTAGCTGAATTCAAAGTCGTTTCAAAGCATCTTTGCATTAGGATGTGGTTTTTTGTTCATTGTTTATTACCTTTAATGCAAAAGAGCTGGGTCAGGAAGTAAGTCAACAGAAGGCTATGATTTCAGAGAGTTGGAACAGATTGCAGTGTCTATGGAGATCCTCCATCACCCACGTCCGTGACCCGTCAAAAGCACGTTCCACAAAAGCACGGTCGACGAAATCGCGTATGTGACGTCATCACAACGCGATGAAAAAGATCCAAAAATTGAAATAAAAATTACAGCAAGCCGATTCACATAAAGGTAAGGGTTAGGTTAAGGGTTAGGATTAGGGTTAGGTTAAGGGTTGGGGTTAGGGTTAGGGTTAGAGCGTTAGCGTTACGTTTAGCGTTAGGTTAAGGGTTAGCATTAGGTTTTTCGTTACGTTAAGGGTTAGGTTTAGGGTTAGGTTAAGGGTTAGGTTTAGGGTTAGGTTTAGGGTTAGGTTTGGGGGGGTTAGGGTAAGGTTTTCGCTTTATTTTTACATTTTTCGATCTTTTTCGTCGCGCTGTGATGACATCACATACGCGCTTTCGTCGACCGCGATTTTGTCGTCCGCGGTTTTGTGGTGGAACCACCCACGTCATGGTTGCTGCAAAGGTGCTTTTCAAAAGGCAACTGGGCTTTCTTTGTTTTTTTCCTGCATTTCTGATAGAACTGAAGAAGCTTCTTGGGTGAGAAGCAAAAAGTCTTCAAGGAAAAAAAAAACAAAGTCTCCTTGCCTTTTGCAAAAGCACCTTTGGGGCAACAGATTGGTTCCTTTCAGCTATGCGGGAATCCCTTCAAATTTGGCCAGCTGAGTCTATATATTTATTTCACCAAATTCCTGGAACAATGTCATACCATGATGTTTCTGCATTCCATGGGGTTTTCGGAAATAACAGCCACTGCCCTGGGATTTACAGGAAGGCAGATTCACCAGAAGATTGGCTTTCTAACAGTAAGAACAATTTGCAAGTAGAAATAATTCCCACTGTGATGATGAGCTGCCCTTCATCTCCAGTGTTCTAGTGGAACCCATGTAACCATTTCTTGAGGAGAGAAAAAAAAATCCATTTAGATTCTTGCCTCTAAATAGCCTCTTCTTTCTCAATGATTCCATTGACTTTTAGCTCCTTTTTACATTAACAGTGAATGCTAAGAAATGGAGATGGTCAATTGTTTCTCTGTTTGTATTAGCTACCAGAAGAGCATATGGAATTGTTTTCCCATGAAATGATGGAGATGGAGCAATCAGTCCCATATATGGTTATCTTTCAACTGCCTTTCCCAACTATTAGCAACAGGGCTTCTGAGAAGCCATCTCTTCCAGGGTAGAGATTGATTTCAAAAGCAAAAAGCAAAAGAAGAAAAAGTTTAAAAGAGAATATGGGCCACTAAAGGCCAATCAAAATCAAGAAGTGATGCCAATAGAATGCAGTCAGACAAGAATATGCCACTTTCCATCCATATGGGCAATTGAACCATAGATCACCAAGGTCTTGCCTTGCCTTGCCTTGCCTTGCCTTGCCTTGCCTTGCCCTTGCCCTTGCCCTTGCCCTTGCCCTTGGCCATGCCCTTGCCCTTGGCCTTGGCCTTCCCTTTCCTCATTGTTTTCTTTCATGCAGAGGCTGCCTGGTTACTAATTTGTTGCGTGAAAATTGGGAAACTTTATCTACATGACAAGCTCATTGCTTTTCTGCAATCACCCTTTGAGTGATTGCAATCTCTGAGAAGTGTGGAACATTCTGTGAAAAATATGAAGGGAGAAGACAAAAGTTCAATTTGATTTTATTTAAACTGGGTTTGGTTTTATTTTGCTTACAATACTTGAGTAAGAGTTTGATTAAGTATTTTCTCTGTCTTTAACAAGGGGACGCAGTGGCTCAGTGGCTACGATGCTGAGCTTGTCAATCAGAAAGGTCGGCAGTTCAGCAATTCGAATCCCTAGAGCCGCATAACAGAATAATCTCCCGTTATTTGTCCCAGTTATTTGTGCCAACCTAGCACATAAAAATGCAAGTGGAAAAATAGGAACCACCTTTGGTGGGAAGGTAACAGCGTTCTGTGTGCCTTCAATGTTTAGTCATGCCAACCACATGAACACAGAGACGTCTTCGGACAGTGTCAGGAATGACTAGCACCTATGTGCGAGGGGAACCTTTGCCTTTATGTCTTTAACAAGTTACCTTAAACATTATAACATAGTAGTTTTATTGTAGAGTTCTCTGGCAGCTGCATGCATAGGTAGCATACACTACCCATGCATGCAACTACATCGATATAGTAGAAAAATAATTGGGATTCTAGCCATTATTTTTAAAATTATATTGAACTATGGTTTTTCAGGAGTTGTTCAGTACTGTGCTTTAATTTCCTTACCTGGACTCATGGCAATGGTACATATAAGAAAACCTGAAGGACCAGGTTAGAGATTCAAGGAAGAAAAACTAGGTTGTTGCTAACAAAATTATTCAAGATTACTCCTATATTGGAGGGAACTGTATTTTGCAGGTTCATTTTGAAATGTGGTGGGTCCTTTATCTTTTAACAGTACATCCTTCAAGCACAAAACTTCCAGGCTCAAGGTCAAATAAAATGGATATAAGAAACATCTAGAGTTTTCTTTGGTGCCCCACGCTGTGCTGGAACACATTAAATTTTCATATATTCACATATAATCTGGCATTTGCAATAGATTTTCCCCAACAATTACAGTTTCTATATTCACCGAAAACAGTCTGTGAAGTTCCATCTCGGTGACAGTTGAGTGTCTGTATTTTAAAAAGCATAAAGCTCTTTATATTTTTACAGATTCCACTCCAGTGTCACACATTTCTTATTTTGCTCTCTCTAAAAATGATACTTTTAGTCCCATTATTTTTTCTTTTTTTTAAAAAAAAAGAGAGGGGCAACTCAACGTTATTTCACAGAGTTTCGGGCTGCGGATCAAGTCACTCATATAAAACATTTTAATTAAGCTGTTGGTGAAAGGAAATAAAGAGTAAAGGGATGGGATGGGATGGAAAACAAAAGCACAAATGTTACTGTAAGGAAATGAATGATATCCCTATATAGCAATAGAAAAATAAATTTTCATGCATACATTTTGGATGTAGATCAAAGGATCTGTCACACATCTTTGGCATGCTGTTGTGCATACAGTGAAGAATTTTCAATGTATGAATAGATCCAGACCCATCAACCACATTTCCATGCCTTTTTCTACCCAAGCCGATTCCATCTTTACACTGCTTGCCTTCCATTACCAGGCGAAGACTTTCTTCAACTTTCATATTCTTTTACAAAGAAGTAAACAAATTTCCTCAAACCAAGAAACCTCCTCACTCCTCAGTCCTATGACAATATTTCAGGGGCCTCTAAACTTGGCAATTTAAAGACTTTGGGACTTCAGCTATCCAGTTATCAGAATCCAGGTATCAGAATTCAGAATTCCAGCTATCTTAAGGTCCAAAAGTTTTAAATTTACCAAGTTTGGAAATGCCTTTTCTATTAGAATAGAATATTCTATTGCTATGTGCATTTGGTGTGGATCTCACCAAATGTGAAAGTGTAGTATAGGAGGGTAAAGTTGTCAGACCCTTTTTGAGTTCCATTTCTCTAGGTAAAGAGAAAGGTTCCCCTTGCACATATGTGCTAGTCATTCCCAACTCTAGAGGATGGTGCTCATCTCCGTTTCAAAGCTGAAGAGCCAGCACTGTCCAAAGACATCTCCATGGTCATGTGGCCAGCATGACTAAATGCTGAAAGTTCCCAGAATGCTGTTACCTTCCCACCAAAGGTGGTTCCTATTTTTCTACTTGCATTTTTACATGCCTTCGAACTGCTAGGTTGGCAGAAGCTGGGACAAGTAACAGGAGCTCATTTCATTACATCACAGTGCTAGGAATTAGCACCACTGAACTGCCGACCTTTCTGATCAACAAGCTCAGCATCTTAGCCACTGAACCACCGTGTACCATTTCTCTACTTATCCATAATAACTTATCCATAATAACTTAGAGTAGGCATTCAGCAGTTACAGGACTAAGAGTTCACCATTTAATTTATTGGTATGGAATTCCTTCCAGTCATGCTATTGAATTGTCTGCAAAATCTATTGCATTATTTCCTTCCATTGTGACTTACAAGAACAGAACAGAGCAGAGTGGAACAGAACAGAATGCAACAGAATACTTTATTCGCCAAATGTGATTGGACACACAAGAAATTACTCTCTGGTGCATAAGTTATCAGTGTACATACAAACAACAGAGTAATATAATCATAAGATACCAATAGGAATAGGAAAGATGAAAAATTATCAGTTATCCAGGTCATGGTTGTCCCAAGGGTGCTTTTTCAAGAGGCAACTGAACTTTTTTTTTCCTTTGAAAACATTTCACTTCTCATCCAAGCAGCTTCTTCGGTTCTAACTGAAGTTTCTTGGATGAGAAGCAAAATGTCTTCAAGGAAAAACAGAGAAAGTCCAGTTACCTCTTGAGAAAGCACTCTTGGGACAACCATGACCTTGGATGACTGAGAATTTCCATAGACATGTCCAAGATACTGTAGCTTTTAGTGCCTCCCAAAGTTTTCACACAAGTCTTAGGCCCCCAAATATTTATTGTCCTATTTCCTATCATAGAACGAAATATTCATTTTTGTCTCTGGCTCTGTGGCAGTCTGCAAGTAGGAGAAAGTTCAGTTATTCAATTTTTTTCTATGCATTTACTCTGCTTAAACTTTCAAAATGGATGTTTCTTTTTAAAGATATAGCTCTAGTTTCTCCCATCCTGTTGCCCTCCATAGAGAGCTTTTAAAAATACTTATCAAATGGAAAGTATATAATTTCAGTGCTGTTGACATTACAAATATAGGACGAAATCTACATTCCAAAACTGGTTGAAACAAATTGCATATTGCAAATGTCACTGTAATTTGGAAGGCAGTAGAAATTTGTATTAATGCTGTTGCGTGCATTGTTTTGCTATCGTTCAATACAATTCACCAGGAGTTTTATTATCTATTTCTTCAGAACTCACAATGCATAGTTCCATTCAAGGAACTATGTTTCTGCAGAATGGAGGAGCACCACCCATGCGTTCCGACAGTTGAATATAATGTCTACTATTCATGTAGAGAATGGTTGTAGCAACACTTAACCCATCGCGACCCCACTTTTCATTGCTTTTTTAGAAACCTAGGTGCTTTATAATTTTCTCTTACCACCAAATTAACCTAACATCCACTTCAGAAGCAGAACATAATTCTTAGTTTTCCCAACTTTGATTCATTACAACATCACATTTTTCTAACCAAAAACTTTCAACAAGAGATAAAGTGTCTTAAGATACTCTAAAGGTTTTTCTGTTCTATGCAAAGGTTATGGGATATGGGTGAGATCTCATTCCCTCCTGTCCTTCATTAGATTCCTGTTCTGACCCCCCCCCCTCATCCTACACCAAAGCACGGCGAGACAAAGATACTTCAAGGATTTATTAACACACAGACAAGACCTTGGCAGCAATCCAGCACCGTCCAGACCTTGGCAGCAATCCAGCACAAACTAGATGTTGGCAGCAATCCAGCACAGACTAACCTTGGCAGCAATCCAGCCTGCCAAGCTAGCCACGAGAGTTCTCCAGCTCTAGTGAATACGTTGACTCCTGCAACGAGCGTGTGCACAATCATTCCTTTTATAGTCTTGAGAGGAGCCTAATTACCACAGCTGAGTGCAACTATCTCCTGTAACTGCATAACTGTTCCTTTCGTCTATTAGCTCTCCGTTGCCGGGCATCCAAGACCAACTCCCTTGTCTCCTCCCCATTGCTCCAATGCATGATGTCAGGATCACACTCCCTTGTCTCCTCCCCACTGGTCCAAGGCTCAGGCACCTCCTGGTGGCCAACCAGCCTCTCTGCGCCCTGCTCGGAGCTGGAACCCTGTCCAGGGTCCTCCACATCCTCAGGAGCTGACTCATAGGGCCCCTTGCTGTCGGAGTCTTGTGGCAGCTCCAATGGCACCTGCTGGGCCACAACAGATTCTTATGCTGTGAGGATCTACTGTCTCTGTAGCAGATGTGTTTGTATTCTGTTTATTCTTCTTAGAAATCATTCAAAGTGGGGAACATATCTAACACACTTTCTACTTCTTATTTTTCTCACAAAGTAGGTTGGGCTGAGAGAGAGTGACTGGCTGAAAGTCAACCAGTTGGTTTTCATAGCTAACACAAGACTTGAACTTATGATCTACTGCTTTCCAGCCTGGTGCCTTAACCATTAGACCAAACTGGCTCATGAAGTTGTTATGAAATCCAGAATTCAGACATTTTCATGCAGTGGTGAGGAACTACTGTCAATCTCTTTCCCCTCCTCACATTTTTGAAACATCCCAGATTGAGCCAGATTATGTTTTAACAGCATAAGTATTTTATTTGTGAGAAGATAAAAGATATTAATTTTACTGTCTTCATTCTGCTTCTCTCTCCTGCTTTATTTTTATTTTTGCTGTTATTATTTCTGTTGTTTTTAAACCATGATATGCCTTTCATATACTAAAATGATCATGTATTTCTCATCTCAAATGAGGGGAAATTCATGGTCAGAGGATAATCCAAGGACCATAAAACCATGATCTATTCAACACATATCTTGGCCTAATTCTGCAGAACATTAGCATGTATTAAAAGCATGTATTAAAATTAGGAATACATTTGACTATTAAGAAGAATTAATCAGTAGAAAGCATTAAATCATGAATTCCCAAGAGGGAGGTGGGTGCATTTTAGAAGAGTAAGAGGCATCTCAGTCCAGTTATTTTGTGTGAGAGAAAAAGGGTGAAGACAGACCATTCCCAATTATTCTTGGAATATGTGCTTGATGTAGACAGTAGAGAACTTCAGTTTGGCAAGATTCTGTCAAAAATGTGGAAAAATAAAGGAATCTTCTTAAAAGAATTGCCACATGTTTTTTATTAGTTTTGGAAGCCTGAGGCAAAGCTGGAAAATTATCTAAAATCTGGAGGAAAGATTGAAACAAAATAGCTTGAGAGATTTCAAGGAAGCCAAATGCTAATTGATTGTTATCATTTACATGGCAGTTCAGAAGATTTCAATGTTGGTCTGAATTTTGCCTACAATAAAATTTGGAGTACATTTGAAGGAACTATGCAAGACAAAGATGGGTCAAGTTAGTGAAATTTCTACGAAACTAAATGAAAAATACTTGTATAATCTTTCCAAGAACTGCATAATCCCATCAAGCTCCATAGAAAGAAATCATTGGACTATATGTGGCAGAGAAATACCTTTTTATATAGCATGAATGACCTATTATGCTATTGTGTAAGTCACAAATGTAAGATTAAGGAATGCTGATATGACAGTTGATTGTTCAATTACCTTTGAGTCCCATTAAAGTTCCTAAGACTTCTCTTATACTAAAAAGCTGAAGTGGTAGTAATCCAGCTAAAATGGTATGACAATATTATTAGTAATTGAATTTCTCTAAAAGGGTTTATTATCCTTTGGACTGGTACTCTCTAAAAATCCATTTCACCCCATTTCCCTCTTTCATGTTCTTTGAAGTCAATCCTCTTTGTCTTTTTTTCAATGTAAGCTTTAACATAGGTCAATGATCCATAAAATATCTAAATTTGCAAAAAGAAAAAGAAAAAGAAACTATTATGTACAGAACATTGGAAATAAGTGTAATTAAATTCTCAGTGCAGGCAATAGCAATAGCAATAGCAGTTAGACTTATATACCGCTTCATAGGGCTTTCAGCCCTCTCTAAGCGGTTTACAGAGTCAGCATATCACCCCCACAGTCTGGGTCCTCATTTCACCCACCTCGGAAGGATGGAAGGCTGAGTCAACCTTGAGCCGGTGAGATTTGAACCGCTGAACTGCAGATAACAGTCAGCTGAAGTGGCCTGCAGTACTTCACCCTAACCACTGCACCACCTCGGCTCACTTGCACCACCTCGGCTCACAGTTGTGTTAACCTCACTCTTTACAGATATGTGCCATATGCACCACAGAACAATATTATATAACGTAATATCCAATTACGTTATCTACAAGAGATAGGAAGTATACTATCTCCCAAAAAAATAAAAATAAAAACTTTAACAGAGGAGTATTTCACTTTGCTTTATTCTGTGTTAGGTTTTTCTGCTTTTTTAATTCGGAAAGGATATCTGGTTTGCACACCCATATATTTTAAGTTATAAATCACAAGGGCCAACATTTTTTAGCTACAACCCTTTTTTTTCTCTTTAGATAAGAGGCTCTGTGTCCACAATTCATGTCTTTCTTGAAGTTATTTTATGGTTCAGGATTTCAGGAGGTTTTTTTTCTTTTTCCAGCACAGCATCAAGGGCTGACAGGCAATTATATATGAGATACAATAACTGCTAACAGATTAATGTAACAAGCTTAATGTAAGTATTCAGAAACTAGTCCCACTGAGTTTGGCTGCATGGTAGTTGTAAATAGTCTTGAAAAAATATTGTTGTGAAAATATGTCCTGGAGTTTAAAAGGATGGAGGAGAAAGAAAGACAGCTGCTCGCCCCTTTCATTATCAATTTTCCTGTGATGTTTCTGTTGCCCATAAAAATTGGATTTCACCGTAGTATTAGTGTTGTTTTTAATTTCATGCCAAGAAAATAGATATCTGCCATAAGTAAGCTATATTTCAAAGGGAACATTGCAGGCTTTATTTTGACTTTATTATTTTATAAAATGTTATTTGGGAGCATATGTAAGACACCCAAGGTTGATGGAGCTAACAATCAGTTTGTTGGCCCGAAGTAACCTCAGTTCAAGTTCATTACAGATTCGTTATAGCAATAGCAATAGCAGTTAGACTTATATACCGCTTTATAGGGCTTTCAGCCCTCTCCAAGTGGTTTACAGAGTCAGCATATCACCCCCACAGTCTGGGTTCTCCTCGGAAAGATGGAAGGCTGAGTCAACCTTGAGCCGGTGAGATTAGAACCGCTGAACTGTAGATAACAGTCAGCTGAAGTGGCCTGCAGTACTGCACCCTAACCACTGCGCCACCTCGGCTCTTTAGGACCACTCATTTTTTTCTCACCCAATCTATATCACTGAGTTGTGGGGAATATGAAACAATCCCACAAGCTTCTTGAGTTCTTTACAGAAAAGGTGGAGTATAAATGTAAACATCTATAAACTCCACAATTATGACTGAATTGAATAGACCTATTATTCCATCTTTCAACCGAGAAGTGATTTGCTGGACTAAGTTCCTATTTTTTGTTACAGAGCTAGTCCCAATGCAGGATCTTGAGGAAAAATAGTGTTCTGACCTAGGCTTCACCAAATCTCAAAATAGACTCCTTGTCCCGAAAAAACCTCCTTTTTATCCGGCTATTGTGAATTCCTAACATTCACATCCAGCAAAGTCTCAGCAAACCGTCTTTTAAGGTTGAATTGCAACAACAGAACTTATCAGTCTTTGGATAGTTGCCAGGCCGATAGCTTCCAGGCACAATGTTGCATAATGAAATACTTGGAAAGGAATCTCTGAGAGGTACGGACTCAGATAAATAAATCTTCACATTAAAAAATGAACTAATTGTCTCCTGCAAACACCACTCCCTTTTTGCTTCTATTTATTCCCTATGAGAGGGGCCACCCCCCTCAGCTTTAGAGATATTTCAAACCCTCGTGGCTTGAACAAAATCTTCTTCCCTTTTTTTTTTCAGGAGGAGGGCAAATCCAACCGTCTTTCTTTCTCTTCACCGTCTCGCCCACTGTTAGTTCTCCAAACTTAAGTATTCAAAAACTCAGTCTTTTTCTGTCCGATCTGCCGATCAGCTTTCTTAAATCTTTCTCTGTCAATCTTTATTCGCCGCTTCAACCCAATGCACCCACTTACGTATCCGTGCTCAGGTTATTTAGCTTATTCAGATTTAGTCTCTTAAATCAAAGTCTTTTGTTTACCGTCTTCCACAGTCCAATATGTTTCCTGCAGTTGTCTTTCACTTCCTTATTAAGGGCTGGCAGTCACGTCTTCTGGTCGGCCATTAATAATCCGACCTCCTTTGCACTCGATCTGAGGGTGCTTCTCGCTTCGTGGGGGGGATCGCCTTTCTCCCTCCATTGCTCTGATGCTTCCCCTCTCCACTGGTCCTCGTACCTCGAAAAGACCTTGCCTACTACGGCCACGATCGTGCAAAAGGCCGGGCGAACCGAGCAGAGAATCTGTCGGCAGCTCGCACCGGCGTGAAAAGTCCGTTATGAATACCTGCGTAGAATTAGTAATCTAGCTTCATTCTGTTTCTTTTTTTTCTTTTTTTCTTCCCTCTTTTCTTTTCCCTTTCCTTTACTTACTTACCTTAGGTAGATATGTAGATAGGCAAGGTGAGATGAACTATGTATGTGTGTGTGTGTGTGTGTGTGTGTGTGTGTGTATATATATATATATATATATATATATATATATATATATATATATATATATATATATATATATATATATATATATATATATATATGAATTTTTGCCATTTGCGTTGTAAACATGTAATGAGTTCTATTTCTTTTACAACCTTTAATAAAAAATTTAATTTAAATAAATAAATAAATAAATAAATAAAAAGATAGTGCTAGGTTTTCACAATGGACTCCATCAGACTGAACACTGCTCAGTCTTTAAATTCAGAGGCTAAATTAAATTCAGTAAGCTAGCTGCTACTGCTGCTTAGGTAGCGAAGATATTAACTGTCTCTAATATTCTGTAGACTGAACCAAAGTTGAAGTTATTTACACTAAAACCTCATTGTGTTTCATGGCCATATTATACATTTATTTTTTGTTAACACTTCTAGCACAATTAATATGATAAAGGTTGGCTATAAAATGATATTTTAGCACCACCACTGAGCATCTCCTTTCTACTCTATTTCTGCCTTAGCTTCTGATAATTACCTATTCTGTGCCTGAGCAGGCCATTCTTTTGGAGGCATTTTGCATTAACTTAAATTTCATTATGGAAAACAAGAACACAATCACCTTTTAAATAGCTCTTCTGCCTGTTTTTCTGAAGCACGGAGCGTTCCAAGTAAATGAATAAACAGGGCTATATTTGTGCTTCCCATAGTGTTTGTATGTTTCTTTCCTTATTTCTCCTACAGATCATATTCACTATTTCTTAAGAAGTATAATTTTGGGGGAGCTTCTTCAGAACACCATTTTTAAAAAAATCACATTTTGCACTTGTTTCCAAGGCACTTAAACTCCACTCGACACTCCTTTTCATTTCTTCAAAAGACACATTTGAGGGAGCAACAGATTCCTCTCTCAACCCCAATGCTACAGCCCTTATATACATAATTATACACAGAGATGCTTAATGTGTCTTTAGATTCCTTCATTTTCATGATTCCATATCTATCACTATATACAAGTGCCACTTATGTGTGTGCAGAAGTTCAAGAGCACAAATCCCAATTGTTGCTTACTCCCTGTGTTCATTTGTGAACTTCAGAAAGATTTTCCCAAGCGATAGTTGTAACTTAGCTTTACTAATTTTATTCATTTATAATTCACAGGGATAGGTAAAGTTAAATGTTCCTCTCGTACATATGTGCTAGTCGTTCCTGACTCTAGGGGCCAGTGCTCATCTTCGTTTCAAAGCCGTAAGAGCCAGCAGTGTCTGAAGAGATCTCTGTGGTCATGTGGCTGAAGGCGCATGGAACGCTGTTACCTTCCCAACAAAGGTGGTCCCTATTTTTCTACTTGCATTTTTACATGCTTTCGAACTGTGAGGTTGGCAAAAGCTGGGACAAGTAACAGGAGCTCACTCCATTATGCGGCACTAAGGATTCGAACTGCTGACCTTTCTGATCAACAAACTCAGCATCTTAGCCATTGAGTCACTGTGTCCCTTATTTATAGGTATTAGGATATCCAATTCATCAGTAACTCTGGGTAGGATACAAATATAAAATATCAAACACAATTGAAAAGGAAGAGCGCCATCCACTGAAAATTGCAACACTCCTCATAGAGGGAGACCACATCCTACCCTGTCCTAAATCCTTGAGATAAAGCCAGGTCCTCTAACCAGATTTAAAAGATAGCAAGGTCAGAAGTGCTCAATTCAAAGTGGATGCTGTTCCAGAAGGCAAGCACCATGACAAAGAAGAGAGGATTCTTCTCAGCGGTGTAATCCTCTGAAGTCTGCTACTGGTTCGGCGAGTCTGCTACCGAGTGTGCGCTTTGCACATGCACACCTGAAGCGCAGCACTAAAAAAGGAATATTTTGAAGCCTTCGGAGTCTACAAAGTAAGTAGGACAGCAAAGGGGGGGGGAAATCCGCTGTGCAGTGGTGGATTCTGGATCCCGTTGCAACCTGTACGTTGCAACGAGGCCCAGCGTCCACCATGTAAATGCGCACAGCAGGCACGCAACATGCACATGTGTTATTACCGCCCGCGAAACTCCAGCTGCTCAGCGATGCGTCGTGCAGGCGCCGTACACTCCGTGTATGTGTGCGAAAGCCATGATTGGCTCAAATAGCGATAAGGAGAGCAGGTGGGCAGGTGGGCCCTCCAGAGCACCATACCTGGTGCTCCCAGCAGGCACTGGTATGCCTGTATCAGGGCATACCAGTCACATCCCATCATTGCTGCTTTGCCACGCAAATTGGATTAGGTAGAAAGGAGGTAGAAAGGATGGTTCTAGCTAATATAAATTGTGTGTCACAGCTGATCGTCATCCAGCTGATCATCGTAAATACCAGTTCCCCCGAACTGGTAGCATTTTTTACTACTGGTTTGGGCGAACTTATCCAAACCGGTAGCATTTCATCTCTGCTTCTTGTGTCCATCAGAGGACATTTCAGAATGGGTAGAACTCAAGCATGTAAATCTTAGAGGATGGAAAGAAATAACAAGAGAGAACCTATACCATACTGGATGTTGTAAGAAGGAAGAAGGACCTTGAATTGCACCCAGAATGTACTGCAACTATCAGAATAGAGTTGTTAATATGGGCGTATCATTATACACCCATAACCTCTAGACCAATTAAAACTACTGGGTGACCTTCAAGGAAAGGGATACTAAAGTAGTCCATAGAAAAATTGAGCAAGGCTTAAATACTGCAGAGCATCAGAAGGCATCCCAATCCAGGAATGGTGCAATAATGTAAGACTAGTCTCTGCAAAATCCTTTTCCATTCCCATGAAGGTTCAACCCCATTCAGAGCTAAAGATGGAGAATCCCTCAGTCTGAATGGTCTTGCTAAGACTTAAACCTGTTCCTCCCCATCTAGATCCAATAAGCTCCAGGCACTGGGGCAAGACCTTGACAGCATCACTTGGTAAGTCAGGCATTGAGTTTCACCAGAGTCTTGACAATATCTGACCGTAGGCCAATGGATGACCTCACTCAACATGCAGATATTAAATGAGATTAATAAGAACAAGTGACACCTGTAAAATCAGAGGCTTTGAGTTTGACTTTTGCCCTCTTGATTCATTCAGGCAGGACCACAGAAACACTAAGCAGCACCCCAGTCTTGTAAGCCAGGGGTCTAACACTACCAGGCCATGGCCTATTCAGAACAGGCCTATGCCAGCGGCGAGTAAGCATATGTTCGACACAGCCCCACAAGTGGGAGGCGCTGATGCATGCAGTCCCACTCACTCACACAAGTGGTAGATGTTGGTGGACGCAGCCCCACTCGCACAAGCACCAGGCATGCGCAGCCCCAGGAACTCACACAAGCACCTGAGGCAAACGAAGCAGTGCGTGCATGCATATGTGGCTGCCCTTCACACAAAATTATTCCTTCTCCCATCTCCTGGAAAGGTTGGGGAATGCTGTTGTAAGCAATCCAGAAGAACACCATGATTAACTGTATTAAAGTCTGTTGGGCAGCCAGAACATCTGCATTACTCCTATCTTGGCAAGTGTACCCAGTGCTGTCACAGTGTTCATCCTATGCCCTGGCTTGAAACCTAATTAAAAAGAGTCTAGATAATGTTTATTCCAGAGCTTTCTGTAGTGGGAGCCTCACTTTTTTGTGTTCTACACTTGCACCTGCATTTGTGTAAAATATATATCGCACACAAGGAAGATCCAAATCAATAATGTCATGTTAGATTATTTCATCAGGGGACAGTTTGAAGAAACCATTTAACTTGTAGGTGATATACTTAAGAGGCAATTAAATTGCCATCGTCAAGGTTGTCACAGAAATGAGGAAGCAAATTTGTTTCCTGTTGCTCCATATAGTAAGACCTGAATTGATGGTTTCAAATGGCAAGAAAGGAGAACACAAATAAGTGTTACAAACAACTATATAATGGTTGAAGCAATAATAGCTTAGGAATTGGTGGGCTGTCTGTCATTAAAGATTTCAACAGAGTTGGAAAGTCCACTTATCAATCTTGCAGTACCTGCACTGGGCTTCCATTAAAACTTCCATCGCTACATATATAACTTTGAATGTACCTATCCTGGGGGAAGCCAATAAATTCCTTTCTGACATATAGTATGATCTTAAATAGGCACTGGAAAAAGAAACACTTCTGAAAACAATTTTATTCTTGAAGAAGTAGGGGCCATACACAATGGAGAGAAAATAATTTTCTCCACTCTAAACTAAAGTCCTCATGAAGTCTTCTAGACAGACAGGAAACAGGGCTAGATGATTTAATTCTACTTTATTGTTAGGCTGCATTAGCAGAACCTTGCAGGTCTGAAAATAGAAACCTTCCACTATTGCTTTTTAGAGCCTGGTAATTTAGAGAGAATCCTTTTTGAATTTCTTTCTCTGGCCATTATATAGCTGCAGGCTTCTACTCCCAGGCAGCATCTCTTACCCCATCTGTCTGGGCCTGTGATGGTGAACCTATGGCACACATAGCTCTCTCTGTGGGCACATGTGCTGTCGCCAGCTGCTCTTTTGGTTTCCAGCATGCACATGCGTGCTGGCCAGCTGGTTTTCGTGTGTGCTGGAAATTCCAAGACCAGCTGGCCAGTCCTCTGCAGCTGTGGTGCGTGTGCATTCTAGTTTGGGCACTCGGTGCCGAAAAGGTTCACCATCACTGCTCTAGGCCATTTCTACACATTATATCTGTTGTGTATGGCAGTTTCCTGGTTCCACTAGGGGATGCCATACTCGGTTCTGATTGGTTCCTGTTTGACAGCCGGCATATATAAAGAGCTGTCAAGCAGGGTCTCAGTGTTGCCATTATCTGAGACACCCGCTGTTCCTTCCCCCCTCCAGCCTGTGAGTAACACAGACACAGGCTTGGCTATTTGCCACTCTTTAATCACAGGAATTACAACTCTGTTGGCTGAAAGCCCAGGCAACACTCTCATGCAAGAAGGGTTGGCAGCAACTCAAACCAAACACAATGGAAATACAAAACAGACCAGACAAGAGTTCCTCAAGACTATTACGAACGGTTGTGTCCTGCAAAAGGACCCCTCCCAATTTCTCACTTATATATTCTCTTAGGAGGGGCCAAGCCACAACCACCTGGGCTTGATTATCTCTTATGAGTCTGCCTCAGCAGCTACTGCTTCCGTTTCTCTGCCCTTCTCTTTCTGGTGTCAGGAACAAACTGCCTTGAGTCCTCCCCACTGCTCCATGCCTCAGGCGCCTCCAGGTGGCTAACCAGCCTCTCTGATCCCTGCTCTGAGTCTGAACCTGCCCAGGGTCCTACATCTTCCCTAGCAGACTCATATGGTTCCTCGCTATCCGAGTCCATCAGCAGCTCAACCGGATCCTGCTGGGCCACAACACCCGCTTAGTGAAATGCCATGTTGGTTCTCCCAGATAGAACAATATCCTTGCATGTTTTCAAGATTTCAGCATGCAGATCAGGAGTAGGTTCTGGCAGGCACTACTGCCATTTGCTTGTGTGCGTGTTGCACACGGGCTTGATGTGTGCTGTGTGCGTGTGCACAGTGCAATTAAAATTGTTCTGCACATGTGCAGAACTGAAAAGCAAGATGGCAGTGCCATAGGAGAACCAGTTTAGGGGCATGGCAGACTGGATCCCTGCCGGTTCCAGCAACCCAGGCCACCAAACCACTTCCAGTTCAGCTATGGAGATTTTAGTAAGTCTTCCTTCTTTTCCATATAGAAAATCCTTGGAATAAGTGAGGCAAAACACTTAAGATATTAAGGTGCTCTTCCTAAACTAGGCCAGCACTTCATAAAACCCAAATATCCAAGATTGTCAATATGTATATATAACATGGTTCCTACTCCTTTTTAACACCCCACCTCACCTCCCAGCTTAGTTTCAAAAGTAAAAATATCTTTTTCTAATTATACTGAAAATATCCTACATCCTTCATCAAAGCCTAGAGAAAAAAAGGGGAATTATCAAATTAACATAACTACAATTAAATTATTAAGATATACACAATAAGACCATGTTCAAATGATTCTTCATCTTCTGCTCCAAAAATGACCCCAGTTTGCTGAATCTTCTATTTATTCTTTTAGGGACTTCAGTTTAACTTCCCTGGTTGCTTGGCAACCAAAACTCAATTGTTAGGCCTACATATTAGACATTAACTTCGACCAAGGATGATTTTTCTGGGTTTCATATATAGCAAAGAAATATATATGTGTGTGTGTATGTGTGTGTGTGTGTGTGTGTGTTATATTTGTGCTGATAAATAAATAAACGGAGACTAGTATTTCAAGCTATTTAGCTCTCATCACCCTTACTGGGAATCGAACCTGTACTGTATTGCCTCTTAGTAAGGGTATTCCCAGTAAGGGTATGGTTAGCTGATGAGAGCTAAATAGCTTGAAATAGATCTATACTAGTCTCCCTTTATTTATTTATCAGCACAAATATAACAAATGTAACAAAAAGGCAACAGTAAAAAATATTGGGTTTCTGTCTGGATGGTCTCTTGTGACAAGCCGAAGGACAGAGAATGGAAGTAGTGATCTTCCTCCCATATTTGGGCATACCGGGGGTTGTGACTTTATACATACATACATACATACATACATACATACATACATACATACACACACACACACACACACACACACATATACATACATACACACACAGAGATAGATAGATAGATAGATGATAGATAGATAGATAGATAGATAGATAGATAGATAGATAGATAGATAGATAGATAGATATAGATGATATAGATATAGATGATATAGATATAGATATAGATATAGATATAGATATATAGTGTTTATATACTGTGTGTGTGTGTGTGTGAAATAGGAATTGTACTCTGATCAAAAGTGCTACCAGTTTTTTCTTATAAATGTCCAAATGAAACCCTGATAATTGTTGCATACTGGAGAATACATAGTCTTTGGTGCAGCACTTTTATTTCAGGAATTGAATTGAATAGAATACTTATTTGGCCAAGTGTGATTAAACACACAAGGAATTTTTCTCTGGTACGGAAGTTCTCAGTGTACATGCAAAACAACAGAATCATCATCTTCATCTCAATAAAAAGGAAAATAAAGAAGATGATAAGGATAAATAATAATACTACAGCCATACTACATGGGTAAATACACATAGACATCAGACAGCATTGTGAGAATTAGATGTTCAGCAGAGTGATGGCACAGGACAAAATATTGTCCCTGTGTCTCATTGTTCTGACATGAAGTGCCCTAGAGAAGGGGTCCCCAAACCCCGAACTGTCGCCCGCTCCTGTGGTTGAGCGCCCACATCCCCACTTATGTGAGCAGAGGCCATGTGCGTGTGTGCTCCATTTGTGTGAGAGCAAGAACTCATGCCCAATGTAGCTGTGCATATATGTGCTTGCCAACCACTCATGGAGAAACATTCCCTCTCCATCCCCGGTCTGAAAAGCTGGAAAAGTTGGGGAACTCTGCCCTATAGCACCATCCTGAAGGGATGAGTTGAAGCAGTTTATGTCCAGGATATGAGGGGAGTGCGTATATCTTCTCAGTGCTAAGAAATAAAAACTAAGAAATAGAAACATTTCACTTTCCAATGATAGAGGAAATGCTCCTTCCCCCAGGACATTTTTTCTCAATATTGTGAGTCTTGTGTGGAACCAGGAATCTGGATCAATTAATTTCCCCATTTCTTCTGCATCTGCAAGAGAGTTTCCCATTGCTTGGATCTATACCTTAATCCCATCTCCAATTCACCATGATTCCCATCCACATCCTTTATACTTTAAGTTATATAATTGGTAGCCCCCAACCTACCTAATGTAGGGGTAATGTAAGGAAGATAAATTGTTGTGGTGTCAAATGGTGTGTCGATTTTCCTCTTCTGGCCACTACTTGTTATTTTATTTCAACCATGCATTGAATTTATTGATTTCCAAATATTTTATTCTCAGAAATATCCTAGCAATATACAGTGTACTTCTGAGTGAAGGGGAAAAATATATTGCTGTGGAGTCTTGGTGGCACAGTGGTTAGAATACAGTACTGTAGGCTGACTCTGCCCACTGACAGGAGCTCAACCCTGATGGGCTCAAGGTTGACTCAGTCTTCCCTCCTTCCAAGGTCAGTTAAATGAGGACCCCGCATGTTGGGGGCAATACGCTGACTCTAAACCACTCAGAGAGTGCTGTAAAAAGAGCCGAGGTGGCGCAGTGGTTAGGGTGCAGTACTGCAGGCCACTTCAGCTGACTGTTATCTGCAGTTCAGCGGTTCAAATCTCACCGTCTCAAGGTTGACTCAGCCTTCCATCCTTCCGAGGTGGGTGAAATGAGGACCCAGACTGTAGGGGCAATATGCTGACTCTGTAAACGGCTTAAGAGAGGGCTGAAAGCCCTATGAAGCAGTATATAAGTCTAAGTGCTATTGCTAACTGCTATTGCTAGGTGCTATGGATCGGTATATAATTCTAAGTCTTATTGCCTACTGCTATATTGCACATATATTCCTAATTTGGGTTTCTGTGCATGTGAATAGAATTTGTGTACTGTATACAACACTTATACATCATAAAGGAAAAACTAAGCAACTACTTCCATTGAAAGAGCAGTTATGGGTGAGAAAAGAATTTATTAAGTTTCTGAAGTTCACAAGAACTAAGGTTCTATGGGCCAATACTCATATTAGAATATTCTAAGAATAGACCACAGACTGCTTTTTAAATAAGCCATTCACTTCTTAAACTAAATTAATCAAATCCCTATGATTTCGGCAGCTCACACTAAACAAAACTGGAATCCAGCTATATTTTTCTTGGGCATGCTTGAAAGCCTGATGGCTCCAATTAAATCTTAGATCCCTGTGTGAATGACTAATGACATCAAGGGCTGAAAAAACATGTAGTCAGGTCTACATGGTGATAATTTGACACTGGCTGGGATCTGAAAAATAGAATTTAAAGCAGATGGCAGGACCTAAGTGACCTTGGCTATTCCAAATACTAAGCAGGGTTGGAGCTGGGTTATAATTGGATGAGAGACCACCGGGAATCCTGGGTCTGTGGCCTAGAAGGTCAAAATATGATGGGAAATGAATTTTTTTACCGCCTTGTTGCCTGATAATTATATAGTAGATAGTTACCACAAATTGAATTCAATTCAAAGAAAAGAAACAAAGTGTAAGTTGGATTGAAAGGTGAGGAAGACAAGATCAAGAAGAAAACAACAAGTATCAGTGTAGCTTGATATGACAATTCCCTGGAAGATTTTTCTATTTAAGAAAGACATAGCTGGAATATAATTTTATAACTGTACTGTATACCTATCCATGGGTGTTTAGAGATAGTGGATGGAATCAGTATAGGGCAATGATGGCGAACCTGTTTGGCACTAAGTGCTGAAATGGGAGTGTGCGCATTCATCTGGGCTGAAACCCGGAAGGGGAGCTGCCCAGGGGGCATGCACACACCGGAAAATGAACTTTCGATTTCCGGCATGTGCATCTGCGCCGGCCAGCTAGTTTTCCTGTTACTGATGTGCATGCACACACAACAATCAGCTGGCCAGCACATATGCTTATGGCGGAAAACGGAAGACCAGCTCTTCCAGTTTCCGGCACTCCTGCACCCATAAAGGCCAGCTGATTGTTGCACACACATGCACACCAGAAGAGGAATGGGGGATGGTGCACATGTCAGGTGACATGGCTCCGCGTGCCACTTCAGGCACCCATGCCATAGGTTCGCTATCACAGTTATAGGGGATTAGTTTACACACTAAGTAGGAGATTCATTCTCTCTCTCTCTCTCTCTCTCTCTCTCTCTCTCTCTCTCTCTCTCTCTCTCTCTCTCTCTCTCTCTCTCTCTCTCTCTCTCTCTCTCTTTGTGTGTGTGTCTGTTTCACTGTCTCACTGTCTCTCTATTTCTCTCTCTCTCACACACACACACACCTATGGCCTGGTTACATTGTGATTCCACAAGACGGAGTAAAGGAAACCTACCTTATATGTTCAGCTTGTGCTACATGTTACGTGTTACATGTTCAGCTTGATACAGTAAAAGACCCAACTACGGAGAATCCTCAACTTAATAGTTCATTTAGTGATGAATCAAAGTTACAACATCACTTTAAAAAGTGACCTATGACCATTTTTTTTTTTACATTTGCAATCACTGCAGCATATCCACAGCCACATACTCAAAATTTGGATGCTTGGCAACTGAATCATACTTATGACAGTTACAGTGTCTCTTTAGCGACCTTCAGAACAGTCCAAGTCATTGGGGAAGCCAGACTCACTTAACAACTATGATACTAATTTAACAACTGCAGTGATTCATTTGACAACCGTGTCCAGAAATGCCATAAAATGGGACAAAACTCACCAATGTTCCACTCAGCAACATAAATTTCCGGCTCAATTGTGCTTGTAAGTTTGAGGACCACATGTGGACATTTGAAAAAAGAAATCCAATTCTTCTTCTGCCTCTTAAACCATCAAACAGGCATCTTAAGCAATAAATAATAGTATTCAGTATCCATTCAGTATCTGACTATTTATTCACCATGTTAGTTTTCTGTGTATTATTATATACAGTACTTTATTCATTAAACATGAAACTCAGCCAACTGAACATTCAAAAATGCATTACAAATACCAGTGACTGGTGCTAATGGTTGATACGGTTTGCTGCCAGCCTCCTAGGTATCAACCAAGTACCTTCTTAAAATATAAGATGTTCTGAGTAGCGCAGTTTTTTGCAGTTCCGCTGGTGTTATTGCAGGAAGCTGCAATTTGTTGATGTATCTTGTAAAGTTGTTGGGCATGGTGCCAAGTGCCCCGATGACAATGGGTATCACTGTTACATGCTTCATCCATAGCCATGTAGTTTTGATGGTCAGGTCACAATATTTCCTGATTTTTCTAGTTCTTTTTCTTCGACTCTGACATCTCTAGAAACAATGATATCAATAAACTGTACACTTTGGCCCTCAACAATCGTGATATCTGGCGTGTTGTGCTCCAGATGATGATCTGTTTGTATTCGAAAGTCCCACAAGATCTTTACCTTTTCATTTTCAATAACTATTATTATATGGTTAATCTTTAGTGAGATTCACAGCCTTTGGGGCTGGTTGGTAGCTCAACAGCTTGAGTCCTAACTAAGGACGTAGGAACTGTTAAGGTAATGTGGGAGGATATAAGCTGTTCCAAATAGGGTGGTTTTTTGTAGAATCAGAATGTTCAAGTCTGATAAATTTAAAATTTCCAAATAGCGAGGTAGCCCTTTAGGTATTGCTCCAAGGGCTCCAATTACAATAGGGACAACACATGATTTCTTTTTCCACAGCCGCTCAACTTCAATTTGCAAGTCCCGGTACTTTGTGATTTTTTTCTTGATGTTCATCTTCAATTTGTGCATTTCCAGGTATTGCAATATCAATGAACCATACTTTCTTCTTTTCAACTATTGTTATGTCAGATGTGTTGTGGGCCAAGTACCTGTCAGTCTGAATTCTGAAGTCCCACAAGATCTTGACTTTCTCATTCTCTAAAACCTTCTGAACCTGATGTTCCCAGTGGTTTTTGCTGTACTCAAATCCAAACTTTTGGCACAATTTCCAGTGAATGATCTTAGCAACGCGGTCATGGCGTTGTAGGTAGTCAGTTTGTGAAATTTTGCTGCACCCACTGATCAAGTGGTCGACTGTCTCGTCTTTCTCATTACAGAGGTGACATTTACTGTTGATGGTAACATGTTGAATTTTTGCCTTCATGCAGTTCGTGGCTAAGGCTTGTTCTTGAGATGCCAAAATAATGACTTCTGTTTCTTTTTTCAGTGCTCCTGATCTTAACCAGTTCCAAGTTAGCCTTTGGTCAGCTTTGCCTTCAATACTTTTCAAGTATTGGCTATGCATAGCTCACTTCTCAATTACTTCTTTCTTATATTCAGCTTTTGACTTACTTGTCTTTAAAAGGCCTCCTTTATTTACTTCCGTAATCATTGGTTCTTCACTTTTCTGGATGTAATCATTCAAGCTGTGTTTTTCTTCTTCCACAGTCTGTTTTACTTGTAGGAGTCCTCGACCACCCTCTGCTCTTGGTAGATATAATCAGTCAACATCACTTTTAGGATGCAAGGCATGATTCATTGTCATAAGCTTCCTTGTTTTTCTGTCCAAATTGTCCAACTCCATCTGGGTCCAGTCAATTATTCCTGCAGTGTATCGAATCACAGGTATAGCCCAGGTATTTATGGCTTTTATGATGTTTCCTCCACTCAATTTAGACTTGTCAGCTCCATGCCCTGGTTGCATAGCAGAAGGAGCTGAGCCCTGTAGCTCATTTTACGCAGAATGCCCAGGAGCCATAGCATCCAACTGAACCCTTGTTAATCCCAGCGACGGTTCAGCCGGCATAAATTTCATTTTTTTCATATTCACCATATTTGAATGGGTTGTTCAGCAAATTTGTCTGGCCCTTCACCTGAGACCTCCCTGATATGGTTGTACTTGTTCAGTATATCCATTATTGTTGTTGTTGTTGTTGTTGTTATTCGCATAAACAGAATTGTATCACAGCGGCCAGTGTCTCGCCGGATTTGGCATTGGTTACTAGTCGGGCCCCACCCAGGGGCCTAGGACGTCATAACATATTTTCGTAATATGCGTGCAGATCCAAGCAGTGCGGCTTTTTGCATTTGACTGGTGGTGATTTTGTCAATTTTTCACTGTTTTAAATGTAATTCCAGTGCTTTTGGAATAGCACCCAGTGTGCCAATTACCACTGGAATTACCACTGCTGGTTTGTGCCATAGTCGTTGAATTTCAATTTTTAAGTCCTGGTATTTTGTGATTTTTTCATGTTCCTTCTCGGCGACCCTGCTATCACCTGGTATTGCAATGTCTATGATTGTGACCTTATTTTTCTCAACCAGTGTGAGGTCTGGTGTATTATGCGCCAGTATGTTGTCCGTTTGTATACGGAAATCCCACAAGATCTTGACCATCTGATTTCCGGTGACTTTTTCAGGCTGATGTTCCCACCAGTTTGTTGCTGTTTTAATATAATAATTTTTGCACAAATTCCAATGGATCATTTGTGCTACTAAATTGTGCCGCAATTTATAATCAGTCTGTGCGATTTTTTTTACAGCAGCTGAGTATGTGATCAACAGTTTCATCAGCTTCTTTGCAAAGTCTGCATTTGGTATCATCAGAGGATTTTTCGATTTTGGCCTTAATGGCATTTGTGCAGATAGCTTGTTCTTGCGCAGCCAGGATTAGTGACTCTGTTTCTTTCTTTAATGTACCTGTTGTTAACCATAACCAAGTTTGTTCACCGTCCACTTTATCTTTTATTTTTTTCAGAAATTGGCCATGCAGTGCTTTGTTCTGCCAACTCTCCATTCTTGATTTTATCACATCTTTTCTGTATTCTTGTTTCGTCTGTTGGGCCTTCAGTAGATTTTTGTTCTTTACTTCGATTAATAGATGTTCTTGACTTTCTTTTAAATAATCAGCCAATGCAAGTTTTTCTTCTTCAACTGTTTGCTTCACTTGTGATAATCCTCTGCCACCTGATTTTCGGGGCAGGTATAATCTATCAGTATCACCACGTGGATGTAAACTGTAGTGCATTGTCATTAGTTTCCTGGTTTTTCGGTCCAAAATGTCCAAATCAGCTTGTGTTCAGTTAACTATACCAGCTGTGTATCTTATAACTGGTATTGCCCAGGTATTTATGGCCTTGATTGTATTTCCACCATTCAATTTAGATTTCAAAATTTTCCTAACTCTGTTGGTGTACTCTCGCCTGACAATAGTTTTTACTTCTCCATGCTTGATATTATCTAACTGCAGAATGCCTAAGTATTTGTAGGCTTCATTTTCGTTGCATATTATTATTGTTATTGTTGTTGTTGTTATTGTTATTGTTCTTCTTCTTGTTGTTGTTATTGTTATGTCTACCTACCTACCTTTCCAAGGACCTGGGATAGGCAGGTCACCATTATGGATTTTGGGTGGGGGGAAAAGCCCATCTAGAAATCAGCCCTGCACAAAGCAAGCAGATAAACAGGTGAATTTAACCTGATCAGCTCATCCCTACTGAGAAGCTGCCACCTGCAGTTCAATGAAAGCCCATATAGAGCAAACGCTGGTTCCTAATTTCATTCTTGCCACAAACGCTGGCGCGATCTACAAAATCATAATCTGTTACAGCCCCATGACACAAACGTCCCTTGTTCAAGACAGCTTGATAAATAAAAGCTTGTGAGGGAGAGAAGCTCTTTCATCATTTAAAAACTATTCTTCGGTCCCACACATCAGCAACCGCATGACATTCCAGATCGACAGCTAGTTCAGCGCACTAATCACTTCCTCTAATAATTCACACATTGCATTTCTAATTAACTTTACATTCTCATCTCCCATCTGTCTTTTACATCCCCCACAATTGCAGAAACCGGGCTGGGATTCTACACTCAACAACCCTGATGACTTCCTTTTCATTGCATTTCCTTTTATTTTCTTTCTTTTTTAAAAAAAAAGCCACCTCACTGTATCAATTAGAACATCGTTAGTAGTCATTGTTCCTTCTTCACAAAGCAGAACATTGACATGGATAGAAAAAGACAAGGATGAACCATAATTTCACACTGAAACGTTTACTTTACACAGTAAGGTGGGGGGGGGGGATTAAAAACCAGCAATGCAAATCTTCTCTTTCAAACCTTATGGTGAAATCCAGTGGTTGGGCACTAAAGGTAAAGGTAAAGGTTCCCCTCGCACATGTGTCCTAGTCATTCCCAACTCTAGGGGGCAGTGGTCAGCTCCGTTTCAGAGCTGAAGAGCTAGCACTGTCCAAAGATGTTTCCATGGTCATGTGGCCGGCATGACTCAATGGCAACGGCACATGGAACGCTGTTACCTTCCCACCAAAGGTGGTTCCTATTTCTCTATTTGCATTTTTACATTCAAATTGCTAGGTTGGCAGAAGCTGGGATGAATAACGGGAGCTCACTCCATTACGTGGCGCTAGGGATTCAAACTGCTGAACTGCCAACCTCTCTGATCAACCAGCTCAGAGTCTTAGCCACTGAGCCACCCCGTTGCTCCAACGTAATTGGGTACTAACTATATCTTAAAAGATGAAATAATAGCAATGTGTAACAAACACATTTTCAGGCCCAATAATTGCATGGGGTTTCCAAAAAACATCTGATGCAGGGTTATCAATATATAAACCATGATAGTAGTACTGTTTCTTTAAGTACTGCTGTAAATGTGATTGGTTACTGTTACCTCAAGCGACCATAAGATGGAGGCAGAATGACTGTTAGCTCTCTGTTTGTTAGACGCTGATCTTGGATACTGGTTGTAGATGTGTCGTGTATTGCTCAGCGTGAATTACTGTGAGTTTTACTACTGTTAGCGACTTTGTGTGCTGAACTGATTATATGGTACAGGACTGTGTTTGACGGATCACCCCTTAACTGAGAACGTTGATGACCGACTGTATTAACCATGTATGTATTGGACTCTGCATACCTCTATTTCAACAGAAGTAAAATACTATCTGTTTTACAATTCAGTGTCTCTGTATGCTGGTTTATGCGTTTCTTGCACACCACTCTCATTATGCTTCTCTGCACACACTCGTTCTCCTAACAGGGAGCTTACCTAACACTAGGAATTAAAACATGAGATAAACTCTCTTTTTATGATCCTTTAATCCCTTAATTCGGGGTAGACTGGATGGAGCTGAGCATTTACCGGCTGGATGCCCTTCCTGGATGCCCTCCACCACATGGAGTTCACAGCAGATATTTTTTCTTTGCTCCCTAGGAGAGAAACATCTGCTGCTACCTAGGACGGAACTCTGAGAGCAACTCTTTACCATGGGTTCCAAATTTTTTAGAACCTCTTCTGTAAGTGTGGCCTGCTTTGTGGGAGTGGCTTGCTGCCATGTGATCAACTTGTAAAATGTAGTGAAACTCAACAATGTTCTTGCTTAGCAACCAAAATGTTGGCTCAGAAACTCTGGCATTTGAAGCACGCAAGAGCCTTGCACCCCTAACCCTATAGAAAAAAACCCCAGGGGTGTTCAAACGTGACAGCTTTAAGACTTGTGGACTTCAACTCCCAGTTGAACCGGTTCTAAACGGCACTATAGATTTGTGCAACCTCTTCTATAGAAGAGGTTAGAACTGGCAGGAACCCACCCCTGCCACTATGCCACCGTGCCAGTCAGTTAAAAAAAATGAGATAAATCTATAAAATGACAATTAATTTTACAATAAATAATCTAAGGGCTATAAATAACAGCATATAAACTTATAGTAACTTAAAAAAGGAAAGGAAAAGGTTCGTGCGCATGCACTGTGAACCTGAACTGGGGCAATGGCTCACATGCCCACAGAGAGGGTGCTGTGTGCTTAGGCTGGGCAGAGGCTATTTTGATGTCCTGTTCAAAAGAACAGTGTGGTTCATAGTTCAGAAAACGTTGGTCACTTCTGGTTTAAAGAAAACTCTGCTAAGAAAAAAAGTAGAGCAAAGATCAAACAAAATGAAAATCAGCTTGGAAACCTGGATAAAGAATACAAAATGATAGCATGAAACAACCCAGGGAGACCCTATTAGAATCTGACAGATATTAAGGCTCTGTGGAGAAGGGCCACTTCCTTAGTCTCTGCCTGACAGCTACAAAAGTTTGCAAAAACAAAACAACAACCCACTATTAAACAAGATGGGGGAAAAGATTTTTGCAAACCACCAAGTTGATGTTCTAGCCATGTGTATCCTAGCAGCACAAGGCTGCCCAGTCACATTAGCTGCTTACCTGATTCTTTCAGTCAAAGATTCCAGAAGGAAATGCTAGGAAGTTTGTGTTTCTACCCTACACTGACATTCGTCTCTGGGTACGCTGACAGTGGGATGTAAGCTACCTTGGGAAGGTAGCTTACATCCTCAGGCTAAACCTGAAATTTAGTAGCAGCAGACTAAGAAAACAAATGTCCTCTAGTTTTTTAATCCAAAATTAACATGTAATGATGTCTGTATACTGTTGGAAGAAATGTCCATCTGGGTTCAGTTCCAAGTGGGGAAAAAGACACTGGAAACATGGACACTGCTTGGAAAGAGGGTTTAATGGTGAAGAGGACCAAATGGTTTTTTTGGTCCTGGGCAAAGAAAAAGCACATGGGTGTGTGTATGTGTGTGTGAGAGAGAGATTTATACCCTCTCTTGGGCCCCGCCTTGGAGGTTCCTGTTCCTGTGTAAGAAATGTATTCTGTCAGACTCCCATGGAACCATGCCAGAGGTGGTATTCAGCAGGTTCAGACTAGTTCTGGAGAACCGGTAGTGGATATTTCGAGTAGTTCGGATAACCAGTAAATACCACCTCTGACTGGCGCCACCCCCATCTATTCTCTTCCTCCCAAGTCCCAGCTGATCGGGAGGGAATGGGCATTTTTGCAGTAACCTTCCCCTGGAGTGGGGAGGGAACTGAGGTTTTACAGTATCGTTCCCCTGCCACGCCCATCAAGCCATACCCATCAATCCATGCCCACAGAAGCAGTAGTAAAAAAATTTGAATCCCACCACTGGTCCATGCATGGGTAACATTACAATGTCTTAAATTAACAGAGTTGGAAGGAACCTTCGAGGTCTTCTAGTCCAACTCCCTGCCTAGACAGAAAACCCTATACCGTTTCAGAGAAATGGCTATCCAACATCATCTTAAAGACTTCCAGTGTTGGGGCATTCACAACTTTTGGAGGCAAGCTGTTCCACTCATTAATTGTTCTAACTGTCAGGAAATTTCTCCTCAGTTCTAAGTTGCTTCTCTCCTTGATTAGTTTCCACCCATTGCTTCTTGTTCTACCCTCAGGTGCCTTGGAAAATAGTTTGACTCCCTCTTCTTTGTGGCAACCCCTGAGATATTGGAACACTGCTATCATGTCTCCCCTAGTCCTCCTTTCTATTAAACTAGACATACCCAGTTCCTGCAACCGTTCTTCATATGTTTTAGTCTCCAGTCCCCTAATCATCTTTGTTGTTCTTCTCTGCACTCTTTCTAGAGTCTCCACATCTTTTCTACATCGTGGTGACCAAAACTGAATACAGTATTCCAAATGTGGCCTTACCAAGGCATTATAAAGTGGTATTAACGCTTCACGTGATCTTGATTCTATCCCTCTGTTTATGTAGCTCAGAATTGTGTTGGCTTTTTTGGCAGCTGCTGCACACTGCTGGCTGATATTTAAATGGTTGTCCACTAGGACTCCAAGATCCCTTTCACAGTTACTACTGTTGAGCAAGGTACCACCTATACTGTACTTGTGCATTTTGTTTTTGTTGCCTAAATGTAGAACCTTACTCTTCTCTACCTTTTTTACTCTACCTTTTTAATATTTCCTAGAAATATTTCATTCTTCTAGGAGAGGGATAGGTGCTAACTTCCTACAATACAAAGGATCACTTATGGGAACAAACTGCCCTATTCATTTCATCAGGAAAGCCATCCATGCACCGGTATTGTGCTGATAACACAGAGTTGTATTCCCTGCAGTAAGTCATGGAAGAACTTTCTATAGGTGGAAATCTATGCATATCCAGAGTTCTGCAAGATAATCTCTGGCTGAAAGACACGTTTGCAGTCATACTTAAAAGCAAGTCATTTCCTTCATAAGCACGAAGTACTTCTCTCCTTCTCCCAGCTGCATATTTCAAAACCACTTGTAAAAACCATTGCAAACGAAGTAGTGAGATTGGGACCTACTCGATCACCTCTGGGTACTTTCATTAGAGGAGAGATCAGCCAGGCAAGGCAATCCGTAATATAAAATATGGCACTGTTCTCAAAAAGTGAAAGTCCAAGGCAAAGCAATAGTGAAATTTTATTTTTGCCTTTCAAAGCCCAGGGTCCTTCAAAGCCCAGGAAGACAATTAAGGTGACAATAAAAAAATTGAAAGAGTTGAAAGCGCTGAAGGCAAAGGGAGGTTTCATGAGATGGAAAGGAAGGGGGGAGAAATCACATGTACAAAGCGGCCCCTGTAGAAATTGTTTTTCTATTATTTGTCTCCTTTAAAATAAGAGGATTTTGAAATGTTAATGGTTGCAGGTATGTTCATTACAAGCACTGCTCAGTTTCCTACCAACTAGCCAAGAGAACTTTTTCTTCCTGTGTTCAAAATAAGAAGCCCAGTGGCACATATGGTTTGGATGCTGAGTTGAAAGTTAGCAAACCTGTGTTCCAAACCCAAAGGCTGCCATGGGGTGGGGTGTGCTCCCATCCTTTGCTCCATCACCTGCAAAGCAATCAAGAAGCCCCCAACTGGATGTCCCCCAGGTAAAGGTGATGTTACTGGCTAATCTCTTCAACCTGGAAGTGACTCAGTGCTTCTGACATGAATGTGAGGTGCTGTGCTCAAAACACTGAGATAGGAAACAATTGAAAACAGCAACATATTCACAGATTCTTCTTGTTTAAGTTGCTTAAGTTACTAAGCAAACTTTTGATTCATAAATATTAAACTTTTACATAAGGCAGGTTGACATGGTGCAAGAGAAGAGAATATTTGTCACTCATGGTTGAACCATGCACTGAAAACATCTGAAAGAAAAAAACCAAACTCAGAGATCACCAAAGATTCCACAGGTTGTATTGTTCTTGTTTTGTCTTTTGCAATTTTATAGCTGCAAAGATGAAGTCAGGGTGGGATTCAGCCGGTTTGGACCAGTTTGGGGGAACCAGTAGTTCTGGTGAGAAGTTGTCAATAGTCACAGCCAAGAGATTTTTAACCTATTTTTTAACTAAATAATGCACTCTGGAGAGAGAGGGAAGGGGAGAGGGAGGGAGAAGGAGAAGGAGAAGGAGAGGGAAGGGAGTTTATAAGACATAGAGTTGCTAGGATGACATTCAATATTATTCTGCATTGGTATTTATTCTTCTTTCATTTACTTCCTGTTTGTGGTCCCCACCTTAGGTAGAAGTCCTTCAAACTAATGTGAGATGCTTTCATTTTCTAAACCAGGAATAAAACAATGTGTGCTCCATAACTTTTATACAATATACTGGTCTCACTTTTGTGATCCCAAGAACACCTTAGCGGGAGCAACCCTCTAAAGCTTATCCTCTTCTAGAGGGTTTTAAAAGGCAAAATACCCCATTAAGTGGTGGCATCCAACCAAACTTTAATTGATGTCCTAAAGCTAAGCAGTCTTAGGCATCGCCCATCCTTGGATGGGAGACCAGAAGAAATGCAAGGGCTGTAGGGAAAATGGGTGGGGGGTGGAATCCTTGAAGAAGGCATGGCAAATCCTTTATGCATTATTGTCCATGAAATTACTGGAGGCAGAGCTCAACTTGAAGACTTATTATCCTTCAAGGGGAAAATTGGCATGTTATGCCTTGCAGAGTTATCTATTTCACTTCTTAGAAATGCAAAATTCCCCAGTCAAGAGGCCTGTTTTATATCCTTCCCATGCTTACTTTGAGAATATGGTTTTTCACATGCCACAGTATGTGGGGCCTAATGGGGCCTCAGGATGACAGAACACATGCACTCCAGCACAAACTATTTGATATCCTACATGCCACAAGCATCTGAAACTGGTGCATTCCTTACATTGAATATTTGTCTCCTATTCTAATAATCTGATTCAATCCAGCATGTGATGGCCTTCATTTGTCCCAGTTCCCATAACCATGCAGAGTAGAAATAGAATAGAATAGAACAGAACTTAACAGAACAGAAAAGAAGTGTTGGAAGGGACATTGAAGGTCTTCTAGTCCAACCCCCTGCTTAGGCAGGAAACCCTACACCACTCCAGACAAATGGATATCCAACAACAAGCTGTGGGGGAGTGAATATTTAACAAGTAAGAGTCATTTAAGATGTCCAGATGGCATATTCAAAAGCAGAGACATCACCCTGTCAACAAAGGTTTGTATAGTCAAGGCTATGGTTTTCCCAGTTGCAGTGTATGGCTATGAAAGTTAGACCATAAGAAAGGCTGAGCGCCAAAGAATTGAGACCTTTAAACTATGATGCTGGAGAAGACTCCTACGAGTGCCTTGGACTGCAAGGCAGTCAAGCCAGACAGTCCTAGAGGAGATCAACCCTGACTGCTCTTTAAAAGGCCAGATCCCGAAGATGAAACTCAAATACTTTGGCCACCTAATGAGAAGGAAGAAGATGGAGGTGTCTAATGCTGGGAAAGATTGAGGGCAAAAGAAGAAGAGGATGACAGAGAATGAGGTCGCTGGATGGAGTCACCGAAGCAATAGGTGTGAGCTTAAATGGACTCCAGAGGATGGTAAAGGACAGGAAAGCCTGGAGGAACGTTGTCAATGGGTTCACAATGGGTCGAACATGACTTCGCAACTAACAACAACAAAGTCATTGAAGTCTTTAAAGTTTTAGTCATTTTTTAGAAAAGTTTTCCTCAACACAAATAACTTTGTATTCAGCCTGGAGCAATGCCATTTGACCTTTGGTTTTCTTTTGAGCTTGATGTTTTACCACCTAGAAAAGAGCAAACTGCTTTGACAGTGATGTAACCCAGAAAAACTTTTATTTGTTTTTTGGAGTGTGGGGAAGCTAACTGCATAATTTTCCCACTCAGGAAAATAGAAATATTATATTGATTTCTCTTCTACTGCAAGGGGAATTGAATGAATTTGACAGAAGGAATCTTCTAAAAAGCTTTGACCAGGAGGGCCAACATTTACACATTGCAACCTAAGCAAATTCTTAGCAAAATGCAGTGGAAGATACTTTTGTTGTGCTTTTTTTGCTCATTCCAAGTTTAAATCTTAAGAGGTAAACTTGTCTCTATATTTTCTAAAATTGAGCAGATGGAAACTGCACGTGAATATCTGGAATCCTACCATACAGCAGTCGGGCAAGACAGCATTATCTGCACTGACATACAGTACATAATAATTTGTGGAGGTATCTAACCAACCATGGATTTCTCCAAAGGGTTAGGTTTATCTGCTCCCCTACACCTACAGAATGTGGGTCAGCTGCACTGTTTAAAAGCAGGGGCTAGAAGAACCTATTAGTATAAATTGCAGTTGCTGAACATTTGCTCTGAGCTGGAATCTACTGACATGATAGGGTCATGATAGGCTCGATGAACTATGGATTCCAATAAATGAACAATGTATCAACTCACAAAGCATCCCTGGCCTGCTCTCGAGTTGCCATAGACAAGGGGAATGGAAAATGAACTTTGCAACTGCAGCAAGGGAGCATTCAGTCAGAAACAAAAGCACATTCCAGTCATATCTCTCTCAAGGCCATCTCCGCAGTTACCCACAGTGGCCGGAGGGGAGTGATCTCTACAACCCATGAAATTACTTGTTGGAAAATGCCAATGAGAATGTGACTGATGACACACCTTGGGCCGAAGGGGGAAACAGGGTCAGAGCTGGGATGTAAATTATGTGGGGTCATGGTTTGCTTCACTTGAATGTGCTGACATGAAGCTCCTAATAAATAACTGGATTTCTTTTGAAGCTTGGTTTGAGGCTCATGATTTAACTGGGGCATCGGTCGGAACCCTGACACAATGAGTATTCTCTCTCCATCTACTTTATTTGGGGCATGTTTGTTGCGAACAAATAGTTACAGAACTTCTGGAGGATACAAATTACCTCAACCTGTAGCAGTCAGGATTCAAGCTCAGACATGAAGCACCAACAAAACTGGTTTCTGCCTGATCTGTGGCAAGATGTGGTGAGAAAACATTAGAACATCATTGTTAGCCTAGATGTCTTGGCGATTTTCTGGACTGTCTTAGGGTTAAGAGCTGGAAGCATATTTTTTCCTACTCTTACCTGACTGGAAAGGTCCCGTCAGTAATGGCAAGAGTTACAGGGGGATCCCATGTATGGTAAGAAATGCTATCAAGTTTTGTTTTCTTCCCTATCCTGTTTAACATCTGTTTAAAGTTATTAAGAGAAATAATCTATTATTTAGTATGAAGTATCATCAAGACATTGAAGAAATCCTGTTCTACATCTTCACCCCAAGCCACATGGGAGATACTGTAGAAATCCTGACCTAGTTTCTGAAAGCTGTTAGACTCTGGTTGGGAGAAAAAAAGATTTAGACTTAACTAAAACAAGACAAAAATTTAACAAAAGCTCACTGATTCCCATTCTATACTATATTTGATGCTTTTCCCAGCAAAAGCAAATTCATAATCTGGGTGTCAGAGCTCCTACTAGAGGAGCAGGGTAAAGGACACGGCTAAGAAGCTTTCTTTATTATTTTTCAACTTTACTTGGAACACAATGCAATGAAAATTCATGCCCTACACCTACTCTTTACCTAGATTATTGTAATTTACTCAACATGGGGCTGGCCTTGAGGACCACCGAGAAACCAATACAAAATACAGCAGCTCACATGCTTACTGGTGAGGGTCCTGCCACAGGGGCTCATTGGTTACTACTGTGTTTCTGAGTGCAATTCAAGCAGTTGGTTGCTACTTAAAACTCTTACATTGCTTGGCTATCTAAGGAATTGCCAGCTGGGTTTTGCCCATCTGATCAAGACACCTAGAGACTGCTTGCTATGGATCCCCATATGCAATTGAAGGATTTTCTAGGGATTTTCTGCAGGACCGCCTCTCTTATTGAACACTTTGCCACTGTTTAGCTGATCTATTCTTCTTTCTTTGGTTTAACACACATCTCTCTCTTTGTTTTGTCCAAATAACTGCAACAGGCAAAGCAATTGCTTATGTGTGAGCACTTATATGTACACGGTAGCTAGGAGCAAAATAAGTTTTGTTTGGGCCAAGATGGAGACCCTTTGGTTTTAGCTTCCTAAAACAGCCTGGCTAAGAAAAATAATTATGTTCAACAATATGTCAGGGTATTATATATGGCTGTGTAACATGCCGTTTGTTTACTGCAAACGAAGTGAGAACAATTTTGATCTCCCGGCAATTATGTTACTTTTAAAATAGTCTTATGTAGCCCTAGATGTATCAGTGGCCTAATTTAGTACAAAGAAATCAACTACACATTTCTTTTTTCTTAATTTATATAGAGGCAGAAATAGATTACTGCTTTCCCTTTCATGCAGCCGAAATGTTCATTTAGTGGGGTATTTGGAGAATCTGAGAGGGTTATTTGGAGAATTTGGGAGCCAGCAGTGCGCAGCAGCTGACAAAAAAGCCAACACAGTCTGCATAAACAGAGGGATAGAATCAAGATCACATGAAGTGTTAATACCACTTTATAATGCTTTGGTAAGGCCACACTTGGAAGACTGCATCCAGTTTTGGTTGCCACGATATAGAAAAGATGCGGAGACTCTATAAAGAGTGCAGAGAAGAGCAACCAAGATGATTAGGGGACTGGAGACTAAAACATATGAAGAACGGTTGCAGGAAGTGGGTATGTCTAGTTTAATGAAAAGAAGGACTAGGGGAGACGTGATAGCAGTGTTCTGATATCTCAGGAGTTGCCACAAAGAAGAGGGAGTCAAACTATTCTCCAAGGCACCTGGGGGTAGAACAAGAAGCAATGGGTGGAAACTAATCAAGGAGAGAAGCAACTTAGAACTAAGGAAAAATTTCCTGACAGAACAATAAGAAGAGATTAGATAACCATTTGTCTGAAGTGGTGTAGGGTTTCCTGCCTAAGCAGTGGGTTGGATTAGAAGATCTCCAAGATCCCTTCCAACTCTGTCTGTTATTCTAATTAGTTATATCACAGTTTTTGGGCTACCAAAAAATTGGGGAAAAAAATATGACATCAAAAACTTGTACTTTGGATGCTGAGTCACAAGGGCATAATCTGAAGGCGCTTTGGTACATCAGCCAAACAGAACTGCATGTATCTTGAATGATATTCTCTCCCACCCACCATTCAATGTAAGGAAATGAACTATGACAAATTTTGACTCGGGATGGCTACTGCTATTTACTCTGCAAATATTTACTCTGCAATGTCTGCAGAGAAGAGATTGGTTTTTAGGGAAAAAAGATTATCTCTGCTAATTGAAATGCAATTGTCTGGTTTCACTGTATTTGGTCCATACCATCTTCATGTTACACAACCAAATAGAATAGGCAAACCTGCATATTGGGATTCAGGAAGACACAGGAGGGGAAAACAGACCGGGGGGGGGGGGGGCAGCTTTTATCACCTTAACAATCCATCACAACAGCATCTCCAGTTTATGAATATGCAGTTCACAGAATGGCACATTTTACACCTGACAGGACATAGATTAGTTTAGTGGGTAGAAATAAAAGGCATACAGATTGTGGGAAAGAGCTGATCTTCGAAGGGATGGGTTGAAGATACATGCTGAGGGCAAAACATGCTTTAGAAAGGAATTTGGACAGCTCCTTTGGACAAACCCACCAACTTAATATTCTCTTTTTTTTTTAAAAGAAGAGGAAGAAGAAGAAGGCGGAGGAAGAAGAAGAAGGCGGAGGAAGAAGAAGAGGAAGGTCAATGCATCTTATTGTTAAGGCTAATCACTTAAAAAAAAACAAAGCTTTTCACAAGAATTTTACAGTTTGTCTACAGTTTGTCTACTTGTATAGGAGACAACCAGCACAAAGTCATAATCAATCTAGAGATAGTACTTGGGGCCATTTCTAGCCTATCTTGAAGTCCGTTGACTCTTATCTGGCACCAATTTGCATTGCATTGACCATTAGTAGTTCAGATTCTTGTGTATGAGTAGCATGGAATAAACTTGTAATACTTTTGAGCTTTATCCTGGTCCCTCACTTCTTGCACCTAACAATTTGGTACTTAAACATGGGGATATTGCAGTGACTACCTAGGGAAGCCTTGCTGGAAGAACCAAACTCCTATTAACACTCTTGTTTGTTTTCATTATTTCTTTGCCTCTTTGTTTATATACTTTGCATCTTTTTTTTTCAAAAATTCTACAGTCATCTGCCTTTCTGAAATCAATAAAGGAAATAAATTGATCACTCATTTCCACAATTAGCTATCTCTAAAGATGACTTGGCACTTGATCATCTTTATTGTCCTGCTCTTTCAGGTTCCTGTTTTGCGCTCAAAATTGCACACAAAGTTTGAGGTCAAACCTGATTAATTAAAGCCTTACATCTCTCTTATCCAGTAGGAAATGCGTCCTTATTTTTTTTTTCCTTAAGTGGCTGGGCTGGGAAAAATCTATGTAATGTCTTAACATGTGTTAGGAAGTAAGATTCTGGTGTTAATCCTTTTTAGATTACCATAAAAACTGAACATCAAGGTTTCTTCTAGGTATTTCCAATTGTTGTTATTCGGTGAAGGGATTATCACTTTCCTTTTGCTTCCCCTCTATTCTTCTTTTTTAATTACACACCATAAAACACAGCAATCTTTTACACACAAACTGACATCCCTTTGACGTGATTCAAATAGAAAAAAAACCCCAGTAGAAACCTGAAGCGTTGTAGCTTGCTATTGTATACTTCTTTTTAAGGATGCCATATATTATCTTCACAAATATTGCCCCTATGTCTGTTCAATATATTCAAAGCTGTATTCAAAGCCATCATGCCTGCCTTGCCTGAAAAATAGCTGGAAACTAATAGTTAAATGTTTCAGCATAATGACATAAATGCAATTAAATGACATTTTATCCTTTCATCGTAGTAGGCTAAATATTAATCCTGTGCAAATTCCCTAGGAAAGTATAAGCCACTTCTTCCCTCCCCCAACTTTTCTTTATATTTTCAATCAAGGAAAATACAAGGCTGCATTTCCAGATACATTACTTTTTTCCCCATTTCTTTTTCCTTTCCCTTAAATTCATGGAAGCATCCCCAAAGACATGTTAATTTTTTTCACTTTTCTTTCATTTAAATTCCTCTGGTCATTTTGCCCCAGGACAAGATATCCAAAGTTTCCCCTTGAGGATTTGCATTTTTTGAACTACAGGTTTAGACTGGTTATAGGTCATCATCACAGTTAGTAACCACATTCATAAAGTCCCAGGCTGATTTGTCCATAATCCAGTCTTTCAATTTTTTTCAATGATACACCTTTCCTTTAAATTCAAGGAAGCATCCCCCAAAGACATGTTATTTCTCCCTCACTTTTCTTTCATTTAAATTCCTGTGGTCACTTTGCCCAGGTACCTGTCTCCTGTTACCTGTCCCAGCTTCTGCCAACCTAGAAGTTTGAAAGCATGTAAAGATTGCAAGTAGAAAAATAGGGACCACCTTTGGTGGGAAGGTAACAGGGTTCTGTGCGCCTTCTGCATTTAGTCACGCCGGCCACATGACCAGGGAGTCGTCTTCGGGCAGCGCTAGCTCTTCGGCTTTGAAACAGAGATGAACACCCTCCCCTAGAGTTGGGAACGACTAGCACATATGTGCGAGGGGAACCTTTACCTATAGGTCATCATGACAGTGCTAACTTTTAGCAGCCACATTCATAAAGTTCCTGGCTGATTTGTCCACAGTCCATTTTTTCAAATTTCTCAATGATACACCTTCTGCTATTGTAATCAGGACCATCCTCCTTACTACTGGTTGTCCTATTCTTTTCTTTCCTTCCACCACACGCATTACAACCTCCTTCAGAAAGCTACATCTTTGCATACTGTTTCCCAAAATATGATAATTTGAACCTGGTCATTTATGAAGTGAAAACTCTGGGTTTGATCGTTTGTTTAATAATCCATTTGTTTGTTTTCTTGGCTACTCTTGGGAATCTTCTTCAACACTAACATTAATAGAATTACAGAGTTGGAAGGGACCTTGGAGGTTTCTAGTCAAACTGCCTGATCATGCAGGAAACCCTATACCATTCTAAATAAATGGATGTCCAATCTCTACTTAAAAACCTCAAATGATGGAGCACCCACAACTTCTGAAATCAAATTGTTCCACTAGTTAATTGTTCTCACTAGTTAACTTTTTTGAATGGTTAATTGTTCATTCAAAATCATCAAGTCAAAATGTCATGGGGAAAACTAGAGAAACTGAGACATTAAGTTGCTATCTCATTGGAGCCACATTGTGATGTCACAATGTGCAGTCTTGATACTCCGAGACTGCCACTGACACTTTTGCCGCTGGACGGTCCATTGAGACCTAAACCGTAGAGATGGTGATAAGGAAGACAAAGCCTTGCTGGTCTCAGGGACATCACAAAGTCCCTTATCGACCCAAGGGAAGTGCTTCAAGCCGACTGTAAAGAGGCAGCCCCCAGGCTGATGAAATCAGGACACTGTCCGAAGACATCTCTCTGGTCATGTGCCCTGCATGACTAAAAACCAAAGGCACAGGGAACACTGTTACCTTCCCACCAAAAGTGGTTCCTATTTTTCTACATGCTTTCAAACTGCTAGTTTGGCAGAAGCTGCGACAACTAACAGGAGCTCATTCCATTATGTGGTACTAGGGATTTAAACTGCTGAACTGCTGACCTTTCTGATCGACAAGCTCAGTGTCTTAGTCACTGAGCCACTGCGTCCCTTTTTATAACTAGATTGCATGTTCATAAATGTGTGAAACTTTCATTAGCTGGCCAGAGGAAAGAAAAGCTACTAAGGTTTTTCAAGTAATGAAATATTGCATAGCTTTGCTGCTTCTCAAAATGTTTGCACTTGGTAATATGACTGAATATTGGGCTTAACAACAAAAATAGTTGTTGTGACTTCATCTGACAATGGATTGTTTTCAAAGTGGGAGATTAAAAATGTGATCCAAACATAAGTGAAGTATCCCATCTCTTTTACATGCCCATATTTTTTGGAAGCCAGCAAAGTATCTTCCCCACAAATAGAGGTAGACAAATATAAACTGGAAAGGAAGAAGAAAGAAGTTGAATAACCCATAGGGCTTTCTTAAGAAAGAAACTAAAAAGCTAAAAAAGTCTGAGAGGGCAGAGAATTATGAATCAGTTTACTGAATATTTTATCTACAATTTGTCCTAATAGTATTACAGAGAAGAAACTTAGTTTTAAACTCTCTAAAATTTCCACTTGCAAAAGTCCCCCTTTTCCCCTTATGGAATCTGTGACTCTGAAGAATTATTGTCAGAAATATGTACAGAATATATTTCAGAAATTTGTAGTTCAACACAAAGAAAGCAGAGGGAGAGAAGTTGCTTTGGAAAAAAAACCCAATAAAAAAGCAATAACGAAGGACATCTGATGCCCCATAGCTAGTATTGGCTCACAGAGTGTTTCATAAGACAGATCCTTCATAACATCCAGCTATGTTACATAATCTAATACACTAAATTACTGTATCACCAGGTTAGTTCCTTAAAAAAAATGCCCCTGGCACTTTTGCAATGGGTATCATGTACAATGCTACATGTGAAGCCAGGAAAAGGAAAAGAATGGGAGGCAGGCCAGGGCAAGGCAGGGCAGGGCAAGGCAGAGCAGAGCAGAGCAGAGCAGAGCAGAGCAGAGCAGAGCAGAGCAGAGCAGAGCAGAGCAGAGAAGAGAAGAGAAGAGAAGAGAAGAGAAGAGAAGAGAAGAGAAGAGAAGAGAAGAGATCTATTGACCAAGTGTGATTCAACACCCAAGGAATAAGTTTCCGGTACATAAGCTCTCAGTGTACATACAAACAGCAAAGTAATAGGATCATAATGTACCAATAAGAGAAGGTAGTAAAGATGAGAAGGATAATAGTAATACAGCCATACTATGTAGATTAAAATCATTAGAAATAAGAGAGTACTATTGAAAGTACTATTTAAACTTTATACAGTAAGAGTGATGGCATAGGGGAATGATGATTTGACATAATTTGATGATTAAAATTACCATTCCTTCATGTGGAATTAATACTTCTGATTCTTCCAGATCAATTTAAAACTTCTTGAAAGAATGTTTTGGAGAGTAAGTTTCCAGTTATGGATCTATGTAAGAGCTGTAATTACAATGGGACTCCATAAAGCTAATGATAGAGTGTAGGAGGGACAGGATATTAATCCTCAAAAAGATCATGACCAGGTGTTCAATGACTGCCCCCTGGAGACCCTTGGAAGAGGCATATTCCAGCAGAGTATCATTTCTACATCCCTGTTCCTTGCCAGAAGAAAGTTTTCACCTTTGACTTTCTCAGTGTTCTTATTATAGAGACTTTCTAAGAAGGCATATCTAATAGGACTGAAGAAATGTCAAAGACAACTCAAGAAATGCAATGATGGAACCTATGAAGTGAAGGTTACATTGTTTAAAATTAAGGGGGATTTATGTTAGCTTCATCATAAAGGTCTTTAAAATCTGTCTGCTTTCTGAGGTCTTGGGAAAAGGGGTTTGTGGAATGCTAGAGATGATAAGAGGGACTTGTCTGGGTACCTGGAATTTTTATTATTGTTTCTACTGTTGTTTTTGTTTTATATTCCTATTGGATATAAGTTACAAAGTAGTCCACAAATTACAACTCTATGTTTAGTGACAATTTGAAGTTAAAAGTGAAAAAAGTGATTTATCACCCTTTTTCACACTTATGACTGTTGCACCATCTTCATGGTCACATGATCAAAAGTCATGTAAGTAGCATATATTTATGATGGTTGAAATGTCCCAGGACCAGGATCTTTTGAAGCTTTCTGTCAAGCAAAGTCAATGGGGAAGACAGATTCATTTAATAATCATGTTACTAACTTAACTGCATTGATTCACTTAACAACTGGGGTAAGAAAGGTCTAAAATGGGGCAAAACTCACTTAATAACTGCAAGAACTGCTTTGCAGTGGGAATTTGTGGCCATACGTCAAGGACTACCTGCAGATTTTTGTCTTCTAAATCTCATAAACAAATAAATAT
The DNA here is from genome assembly GCF_051295495.1 of Thamnophis sirtalis. Lineage (NCBI taxonomy): Eukaryota > Metazoa > Chordata > Lepidosauria > Squamata > Natricidae > Thamnophis > Thamnophis sirtalis. Next base: position 13,716,963 of record NW_028261391.1, read on the forward strand.
CAACATAAGATATATATTTTTTCTCTCCAATTATCAAAAGACAAATCAACTCCATGACTGGAAATATTGGAATTAGCTTTCTATTAAGTCCTTTGGTCCATCTTACTCAGAATTGTTTGATTTTTTTATTGGTTTTTTATTGATTAATTTTTTACCAAATGCACCTGTAGTGGTCTATCAGTGATGGATTTTCTCCTGGTGGATGTTACACACATACTTGTTGAAAGTATCATTTGATTCATTCCCCCCCCCCACACACACAGAGAATCCTGAATGTCAGAAAGAAGAATAGGAAAGTAGTTCATCCCCAATCAACAGCTAGACTCAGATTGTACAATTCCAAAAACATTTGCAACCTAAGAAATGCTTTTAGAACAATTGACTATGCATTGGATCAGCTAACAATTTTAGAGGCAGTGCTCCGTTCCTGCTATCCTGGTCCCTTCAGAAGGGAATCACTTAAAAAGAACAAGAAAAGGTTTACCCTGACCTAAACTGTGGGCTCTAGTTATCTCCCTTGACAACTGCATGTCCTCTGTTGTACTCAACTAAAGTGTCACTGCAATTAGTATAAAAAAAAGGACAGCAACGTGCTTCAAAAGAAGGCATCCAACCTGCAAAGTCATATTCATTTTAATGAATGCCTTGGATTTCCCTTTGGCTGTATAATCAAAATGGTGAGTGACTGGTGCTTTGCCTTGTGCCTACTGGAATAATGACAGTCAGCTAGAGAGCAGGAAGGGAACAATTATCACCATGTCTTCTGATTAATTAGTGTTTTGTCTCTGTCCATGTCCTCCATGGTCCCTCTTTTAAGATTGAGAAGCAATCCGTGGAAACAATTTTCTTTGAACAACCATGACTGACAATGTCAAACATGACCTTGATCATGAAAGGTTGCCGATTCGTGCCCCAAGCAATCAGTGTTGCTTGTCACTGTACTTGATTCTTTTAATAAGTTAACTACATTTAACTTTTTAAAAGCATTCTTTTAAAAGGAGTTGCTGAGTATTCTAAGGTGTGTTTTAACACCAGTGTTCACTTAGGACAGGGGAAAGTAACTTTTTTTTCAAAGTAAGGGAGACGCTTAGACTTTGAATAGTCAGCTGAGACATCACTCCAAAATGCTGACAAAAACTGGAGGTCAGAAGGCCAAAAACAATGGGTATGAGTCAAGACAATTTAATTAAACATAATTAATATTTAATTGTCTAAGTGAAAGAAAATGCAACTGAAAGTAACATCAAGATGTTCAGAGAAAGTGAAGGAAAAAGTGAATAAAGTTTTTTTCCCTCTCTTTTCCAAATCTTAAAGAGCAGAGGTCATTCCTTATAGCTGAATGGAAGGGGTTTCAAATCGACCAACAAACACTTTTGCACAGAGCACATCATTAACCTATTGAAATTTATAACTACAAGACACGGTAGTTTTACAAAAGTGCACTGGGTAAATTAATGGAGGATAAATCTATCTAGGCTTATTTATTTTAAAGACTCATGGCTACCCCATGTTGTGGAGAGTAAGCCTCAAACTAGCAACTAAAGGGAATAATGGTTGGAATCCATCTTCTGCTTGCAAACATCTCAGAAGCTTCAGGTTGGTCACTGGGAAAAGCAAAATGCTGGTCCAAGATGGTCATTGGATTGATCCTATCATGAAAAAGAACCAGTCTATCCTTATTTGTTATATTGTTGTACATTTTTGTAAGGAACACTAAGGATGTCAACCTGATTTAGAAAACAAACTAACAGGATTCAGGAGTAAACTCTACAATTAGCTCTCCAGGAACTTACAAAGTAGATCAAAACTAGGAGATTGTTTGGATTTATCATGTACAATTTGTATTCATACTTGTAAAATCATAAAAAGTGTATGTCTACAGGTGCAGCTAAAAATCAATTGGGCAAGTACCTCTGCTTTGCCTTGATAACACAAGAATAAAAACAGCGTTATTAGTTGCCAAAACAAAAAAATGAAGAAAGGAAAATTGGCGTCAAGTATTAAGATGTTAAATGTTATTCCAGGAAAGTGGGGTTTATTACTTCTGTTTTTGGTATTAATAAAATCTCAGCTTTCTTTCTTGTCTTTTTTCTAAAGGACAGTAACACTGTCAGGTTGTTTCTTGTCACTGTTTAGCCTTTGATGCAAAGCTACAAAGAAAGCATGTAGAAATACAGAACATCAGAACTTGAGAGTAAGTCATATTTCTGTATGAATGTGGCAAGATCAAGCATAAAATCTGAATATTTGAAGGGCAAATAGTTTTGATAGGACCATCGTATGTCTTTCCAAGTTCTGAGGAGGGAAAAGAAGACAAACTATTTTGAACAAAAAATGTGAACATTCAAAGCTCAAAAATACTCTTGTTGTCTCATAACTATGAGTAGATGTATTCTTGGAGGAAGGCAAGATAAATTTAGATGTGAAACCTTCATCTCCAGAAAGTGGTTATGATAGGCTTCAAAATGTTCTGACCTAGGCTTCCCAAGAGCATGAAACAAACAGGTCCCTTCCAACTCTGTTATTCTATATTCTAATCTCCTTGTCTCGACAAAACACCCTTTTATTAAGTTACTGTGAATTGTTCTCATTCACATCCAGCAAAGTCTTTTAAGGTCACAGACCTTATCTGGCTTGGAGAGCTAACAGGCTGATGTCTGCAAAACTTGGCAAGGAGTCTTGAAGAGTTAGGAACCAATTAGAGCCGAGGTGGTGCAGTGGTTAGGGTGCAGCACTGCAGGCCACTTCAGCTGACTGTTATCTGCAGTTCAGCGGTTCTAATCTCACCAGCTCAAGGTTGACTCAGCCTTCCATCCTTCCGAGGTGGGTGAAATGAGGACCCAGACTGTGGGGGCGATATGCTGAGTCTGTAAACTGCTTAGAGAGGGCTGAAAGCCCTATGAAGCGGTATATAAGTCTAACTGCTATTGCTATTGCTAATTAAGCAAACTAATTGACTCCTGCAAACGTCACTCCCCTTTCGCTCCTCTTTTATTTCCTCTGGGAAGGGCCATTCACTGCCCACCTGTGGCCTTACTTGTCTCCCCTTGTTTTTTATCTGTTCCTTTGTCTGGCAACTCTGCACATGCACACACTGGGAAGAGGCTCCAACTGTTTGTCTGCCTCACTGAGGTCTGACTCTGAAGGCAGCTGATAGCTGGCATACAGCTCTGGCCCACTCTTTGCCTCTGACACAGAGTCCTCATCAGAGCCTTCCCCAGGCTCCAGGACTGGCTTATGTTCCTCCCCAAACTCCTCACTGTCCGAATTTGTTGCCAGCTGTGCTGGCTACTAGTGGGCCACAACACATAACAAGTTGTTCAAGGACCCTAGAAAAACAGGATTTTCAAGATCTCCCTCCCACCAATTTTGTTGCCTGGAGCATTTTGTCAATGTAGATCTTTAGTGTCAGTAAAAAACAGGAGTGGAAAAATCTGTGGGACATGATTAAATTTCTAGCTCCTGGTATCCTTCATGATTGACCATGTTGCCTAAGGCCACTAATGTTTATAGTTCAGCAATGCTTGGAGTTTATCCAGCCCAGGTGTACAACCTCCAGCTATTTTTTTTAAAACAGCTTTAAGGATCTGGAAAGCATCTTACTGCTTAGATTTCTAAGAGGAGACAATTTCCAAGAGAAAGGAAAAAAAATGCTGTAGTCTATGCTCTCGTTTTGTTAAAACTGTCTACACAAAACAATGAAAATGATATGTCTCTATTGAACTGGATATATGTGAAAAAGGAATCAGGGAGCAGAGATTCAGAAAAGTCATAGGGCTTGAAGAAAATGCTTGCAAAAGCCTACTTATTTTGATTGATCAGTGTGTGAACACCCCAGTTTTTTTAAAAGCAGTGGCCTCCAATCTTTTGGGCACCAGGGATCGGTTCCATGGACAGATTTTTTTTCTATGGTCCAGAGGGGGTATGGTTTTGCATGCTACTTGCATTCTGTGGATGGGGCTTCACTTGTTACTAGCATGAACACGACCCAGTGTTCTGACTTAGGCTTACCAAAAACACAAAGCCAACTCCTCATCCCAAGAAAACCCTTTTTATTTGGTTTAAAGCGAATTCCACTCCAGCAAAGTCTTGACCAACAGTCTTTCAACAGATTTCACAACTACAGCCTTTATCAAGCTTGGAGAGCTGCCAGGCCGATATCTTCCAAATGCCACTCTGTAGCAGACAATACTTGATAAGAAGTCAGGAGCAGATCTTCACCCTAATGAATTGAACTAATTGTCTCTGGCAAACTCCACTCCCCTTTCACTCCTCTTTATTCCCTATAGGAGGGACCATTCACTATCCACCTGTGGCTTTACTCCTGAGTCGACCCTTATTCCTTAGCTGTTCCCTTCTCCTGGCAATTCTGCTCATGCGCACACTGGGAACAGGCTCCAGCTGTTCTTCTGCCCCACTGATGTCTAACTCCAAATGTAGCTGATAACTATCGGACGGCTCTGGCTCCCTCTCTGCCTCCAACACAGAGCCCTCATCAGAGCCTTCCCCAAACTCCAGCACTGGCCCATGTTCCTTCCCAACCTTCTCACTCTCTGAGTCTGCCACCAGCTCCACTGGCCCCTGGAGGCCCACAACACCCGGTGCTGGTCTGTGGCTCAGTGGTTGGGGTTGGGGACTCCTATTTTAAAATATAACTTTTAGATGGATTTTTATTCCTATTACACTCATCATTAGCAATATCAGTCAGCTTTTTTTTCTTTAAAACTGTGATTTCTGCCACAAACCTATAAACCTTTAAATTACCACCTAAATGGTCAAAAGAAAATATGATCCTAAAGATCATCAGGGACCGTCCAAAAGATAAGTTAAAAATATGTCCTCATCTCCTAACTGTAATATCCTTCTACAGTGATTAGGAATCAAAGTCTTGATTCTTATCAAGGATGGAAACATTGACCAGATACCACCCAGAGGTCTTTTTTGGCAATTGACAGTTTCCAAAAGGAACTCTGAGAGAGGCAAATAATTACATTTCTCTTCCTAACTCTAAATTTCTCCTACTTTAATCAACTGATATATAGCCATTTCACATAAATCATCAAAACAAAGGTGAGGCATTATGGCTTAACCCTTAAAAATGGCATTTAAAGCCAGTTCACATCAATATATATCTCAGATACTTTTTTTTTGTAATGAGCTCCATTTATCTAGTAGTAAAGATGATTAATTCTCTCGTAGTGAAACTGAAAGGACTTCTAGAACCATAAGAGGATCTAGTTTATCTGAAAGCCCATATGTTATCTTTTTTCCTCCTTCCTACAGGGCCCCTATGATAACTTCTTTTCCTCTTAGAAACTCACTAAGATGAAAGATCGAACAGTTACTGCAAGTATTTAATAAAACCTTTTTTTTCTGTATGAGCTGGATCTGTGTGGCAACATTTTAAAAGCGTTAAATAGGCAATCACTTGTGGCATGCTTTATTTAGTTCGATTTGTAATTGGACATTTTTACTGTGTTGTGTTAATTGAATGTTTTATTGTGCTTTTTGCACCTTATTGTATCTTCTTGCATCCAGATGAGCTAGAGAAGTCAAGGAAGAAATAAATGGATCAGTTGATGGCCTAGGTTAAAGGTTTGTTTTATGTATTCCATTGATTTTAATTGGTTATTTTATTTAGACTTTTTAATGTTGCATTATTCACTTATAGGTTCCACCAATAGGCAAAAGAGACTTCCCAGAAGAAGAAGAAAATCCCATTTTTGTTAGCTTTAGTATTAAAAGCTTTTTCATTTATCCTTAGCATGCAATGAAAGAGAACTCATGAATGAGCAGAGTGTAAGGCTGTCCCAGACACAATTTTTTTTTAGCACCAAATAAAAAATTCTGGAGGTCAGAAAGTGTTAACCTACATTAGGGGTGTCAGACTCACGGCCTGCAGGCCAGATGTGTCACTCGCTTGCCCGTTTAGTGAAAAGGGAAAAAGTCATGATACGTCAGCCGATTATGATGTGAGTTTGACACCCCTGACCTACATAGACAGGATGAAAACTGGGGTGATGATGATCTAGAATTTAAAGGCACAAGTTCCAGCAAGAACCCAAAGACATCACTGATACAAAACAACTTTATCAGACACAGCCATTTTCAAAGATTCTTCGAAATCCTTCAAAATATGTGTTTCCGCAACATTACAAACCAAGTTTAAAGCACTCAATAAGAGAGATATGGCTTTGTCCAGATTTGAGCAAGCGTTGCATAAACATTGCAAATATATGCAGCCTTGTTTTCTTTCACCAAGCAAAACAGCCTCTCATGAATACACTTGTGGAGACAAAGAACAAATTTTGGTTTCAACATGACATGACTACAGTATAATATCAGAAGCACAAACAATGAGGCCAGATTTCCTAGTCCTATTGCTTATGTCACATCTCTGCTATCTCCTTAGACTAGACTAGCCAGGTACATCATATTCCTTCCTTTAAAACTTCAATTACACGAACCCTTCATCTATGTCTCCTGTATTGGTAATTGTGTGACTTTTGACCATAACACAAAGCAAAACCTTAGCTCCATAGTATGTATACTAAATTAAGGTGATTCACTTTGGTTCTCGTTAATTGGAAGGAATATAGCTCTCTGCATCATGGGCCAAGGCATCATGAGGCTGGGAGGCGCGTGAGCAGGAGCAGAACAGCTGCTAGCGCAACCCCCCTCTCCAGCCATGTAGAGCGCCATTCACTGGTATTTCAAAGGCGCCAAGCCCAAGAACTGGCCGGCAGCGAACAGACGCTCACGGGGCTTGGCAATACCCCTAGATCAGTGAATGGCACTGTGCCTGACTGGAAAGGGGGTTTGCCGGGTGGCTGCTTGTGAGCGTGGTCGCTTCATGGCTGCTGTGCTGTGCTGCTGCGAAAGCGCAACACAGCTGTTTGCCCCTGAGGCTGTGCATGGCTCTTTGGGAGCCCGCTCACAAGAGAGCAGCCGGCAACCCCCATCTTCAGCTGGGCACAGAGCTGCTCACCAACCTAGGGTACCCCGAAGGCACCAAGCAATGCAATCACCTTCGCTCCTCCCAATTACAGCAGGTTGGCAGCCAGCAATCAGCAGAAGTAACCTGCAGTGCTACACCACCATGGCTGTAGTTTAGTGGCCATGCAGGCCCCTGGTTTAAAATACTTAAAACTAACATGTTCATCAGCAGCAATAATGTTAAGGGAACATGTGCCTTTACCAGCCTTTTTAAGGCTGCTGGAGTTGAAGCAATAGGCATTTTATCAGGATTCATTCCAGATGCTAAAGCTTCTGAAATGAACTCTCCAGGGTCCTGATAATGCCAGTCCACACCTTTTGTTCTTAGCATTTTAGGTAAGAATTTCAGAACGGACTCCCTAAGCATTTTTTTTTTTTTGCAGATCAGAATACAGTGGTGTTTTGTGAGGTGAGCTATCTATTCTGTACCAGTTACTATTTATTTAAGCAATTTACGTGGTTGCCCCTATCACTACTGAGACAATAGAGAAACTGCAAAACACCTCAAATTAACTAAAAGAAATGTCAATAACAAACACAATATCATATGTCAGAGCTCCAAATAAAACCTTCCTTCTGTCAACCAGACTAAACATTCAAGCAATGATCAAACTATCATCTAGGTCCAACTACATTTCAGCAATAAATCATTTTAATCACACCTTCATGTGCAAAACTGGTCTTTTGCACCTGACAGAAAGCTCTTTAAGATTATTATCCACTTTTAACGTCAATACTTTTTAATTATATTTTAATGTCAGTACTTTTAACATAGGGTAAAAGGTAATGTGTATTGCTGGTCTTTGACTGTAATAAAGATTTATACTTATACTCTTTAAGATTAAAATGAAATAATGAAATAAATAAAATATAAACTTTGACAAATTAAATTGTACAATGCACATGTACAGTAGTGACCCAAAATTGTGGAAATCTTTTGGGAAAAGTGTACAGTATGTTTGAGGTTTGATGGCTAATAACACCACTTTCTTTTTGGAGTAGTACCATAAAATTCTATATCAATGGAAATATAATTTCATGAAGAATGTAATGCAATAACTTTTATGAAGAATTTGCTATTATAATAGCAGTTGTAAAGAAGAAAAATAAAACAAATAGAAAAAATGAGATATACAAAAATTATCACCATAGAAAAAATTAGACATACAAAAATTATCACCATGTCAGTTAATACTTAGCTGGGTAAACTTTAGCATGAATTACGGCCTTATAAAGTCTTCCCATGGAGTGAACCAAGTCTTTAAGTTCTGCAGCTGTTATAATGTGAAACCAGGATTGAAAGATTGCTTCTATTAACTGGGTTTTATTGCTGGCTATATTTGGTTATAACTTTTCATAGGATACAGATATTGAATAAACCTTGTTGCATTACATTCTTGATTAAATTATCTTTCCATTGATATATAATTTTACGGTACTACTAAAAAAAAGTGGGGTTATTAGCCATCAAACCGTAAAAGTACACTTTTCCCAAAAGACTTCCATAGTTTTGACCACTACTATACATTATACATCCAGAATATCAACCAGAATCACAATAGAGCTGGAAGAGACCTTGGAGGTCTTCTAGTCCAACCCCCTGCTCAAGGAGGAGTCCAGTCTTTTTTTTTTTTTAAAAAAAAAACCTCCAGTATTGAAGCACCTACAACTTCTGATGGGAAGCTGTTTCACTGGTTAATTGTCCTCACTGTTAGGAAGTTTTGCCTTAATTCCAGTTTAATTCTCTCGTTGATTAATTTCCATCTATTAGAAACTAATATAATATAATATGGATGAGAATTGCAGCAAGTAATCAAGAGGTATAATCTACTGATGACTCAGCTTTTACCAGAATAAGGAGAAGAAAAAATAGCCTTACTTTCTTCTTTAATTTAACATGTAGCAGTTGGTCTTTCTCCTTTGCCAGAGATATAGACTGTAGTTCCTTTATCAGCCATTCAACTTTCTCTGAGTCTGAATTTTTCCTTCCACTTGATGTTGCCTTCATTTTATCTTCAATAAAATAAACTTAGACCAAGTAAAAGAATAACTGTCCCAAGTATCTTAATCATGTATTGCTTTATTTCTAATTCACAAGCACTAGTTGACACATTAGCATTATTTTTAAGGTCTGCTAGGAACCAGCTTCTAGCAGAATTTAAACTGTAATGTCACTAGCAATTGCCAATATAAATCATATTGACTTTTTTTTTTCAAGCATATGCTCTGGAAAAGGAAAAAAAAATCAATATTTCAGGAAGTGAAGCACAGATGACTTCAGAACATCATAACAAATATAAGGCGCGGGGGAGAACTCCTCAAAATAAAAATAGAAAAACCGAGAACAAGAAATGAATATTTCTGAGCATGCTATTTCGATGTACAAAACAACCCGAGACATTTATCCTCCAACTTCATTCTATATGGGGGGGAAATGCCTTTAACTTGGCATTGAATGCAATCTGACTTATTAAAAGGGTATGGAAGAGTGAATTATAATCATTTTGCAAAGTGAAATACAGTCTGCTTCTACCTCTCATTTACTTCAGCCTAATTAAAGGACAATTTCCCTTAAAGTCACCGATGTAAATTTGGTGGGAATGAGATTTCGGATTCAAGCCAGACGTTAACTGCATAATGACTCTAGGCTCCTGCTGCTGATAATGTTCCCACCCCCTCTGATCTTTTCACAAGCCTGATGTGCATTTTGTTATGCGGCCAATCAATATAGAAAGCTGTGGTTGTCTTGCTAATAAGCCCTGAGTATGTAAGAACATAAGGACCGACTTGTAGGGTCAAAGCACAATCAGCAGCGGAGTATACTTCACTGGATAGGCTTCCGTTTACACGGTTTGTCAAAATCCGAGCTGAAATATTAAAAGCAAACCCACAAGGGTTCAATAAGTCAACATCCGTGGGAAGACAAAGGTTTGCTCAGGCAGAATATGAAACATACTTGACACGGCACTGCTTCTGCAAAAGAAATCCCCTGGTTGAGCTTTTCCATCTGTCTAAGCAGAGTTGGGCTAAATAATTTGTGTCATTTGCTCAAGTTCCAGAATTAGCAAATTGTGGTGGGCATCGTGTCAATGGATGATGAGATGAGCGCGCGAGAAAGCGAACAACGAAGGGGAAGAATGGCTGTTTTTAATGACAGCTTAATTTATGTGATTGGTGCTGCTAAGTTATTCCATATGCCAGAATGGTGTCCATATGTTTCAGGGGCCTCCCACCTTGTTCCTATTCCTTGGAACAATTTCCCCTTAAACTATTGTTTGAGTCTGAGTTACAAGATTCCAAAAGATTCCTGGTGCATCTCATTTTGTCAGGTCCTTGATGGAGGAATCAGATCAGGCTCACAATTTTCCTTGTGTCTGTGCATATGCACACACACACAAATATGCAGACAAATTCACTGATTTAGTTTTAATTTCTTGTGTTTGATCACAACCCAATTAGATGTAAGTAATATATATTACTTATATATTATATATATTTAGTGTCACAACCCCTGGTATGCCCCAGTAAGCCATACCCTTACTGGGATTCGAACCTGGGCTATATTGCATATTAGGCAGATGTTTTAACCTGGCTCCCTGGCTCTGCTGATAACAGATCAGAGCCTGTCGCTTAATGGTTAAAACATCTGCCTAATATGCAATACAGCCCAGGTTCGAATCCCAGTAAGGGTATGGCTAGCTGATGAGAGCTAAATAGCTTGAAATAGATCTATACTAGCCTCACTTTATTTATTTATCAGCACAAATACTACACAAATGTAACAAAGGAAACAGTAAAATATTGGGCTTTCTGTCTGGATAGTGTCTTGTGATGAGCTGATGGACAGGGAATGGAAGCAGTTAGCTTCCTCCCATAATTGGGGCATACCAGGGGTTGTGACTTATATATATATATATATATATATATATATATATATATATATATATATATATATATATATATATATATATATATATATATATATATATATATATATATATATATATATATATATGTTTTTTTTTATTTGTGCTGATAAATAAATAAAGGAAGACTAGTATAGATCTATTTCAAGCTATTTAGCTCTCATCAGCTAGCCATATCCTTACTGGGATTCGAACCTGTGCTCGAATATATGGCTAGCTGATGAGAGCTAAATAGCTTGAAATAGATCTATACTAGTCTTCCTTTATTTATTTATCAGCACAAATAAAAAAAAAAAACACAAATATAACAAAGGCAACAGTAAAAATATTGGGTTTCTGTCTGGATGGACTCTTGTGACGAGCCTAATGACAGAGAGTGGAAGTGTGACCTTCCTCCCACACTTGGGCATACCAGGGGTTGTGACTTTAAGTATATATATATATATATATATATATATATATATATATATATATATATATATATATATATATATATATATATATATATATATATATATATATATATATATATATATATATATATATATATATATAAAAATAATCTCTCTCTGTGTGTGTGTGTGTCTGTCTTTTCTGAGGTTTTCATGGGTGTTTGTATGTAGGTCTTTGGTTATTCGGGTTTTCTCCCATGTAAAATTGGCTACATAACAAAATTGCTCCTAGAAGCACGAAGCCGAGTAAACCAGCCTGAAGATGATGAATAAGACTTCATCGAAATGTCACCAAGACACTTCCAATTTTACGCGGGGAAAAAACCAAATAACCAAAGACCTACATGTATATAAAGTCCAGTACCTACAGAAGTCCCTGACTTATAGCCATTTGTTTAGCAACTGTTCAAAGTTACAACAGCACTGAAAAAGACACCTCCAACCAGTCCTCAAATTTATGACTGTCACAGTATGCCCATGGTTGCATGATCAATATTCAGGCACTTGGCAACCGGCATACATTCACATGGTTGTAACAACCTGGAATCGTGTGATCCCCATTTGTGACCTGCCAAGACAGCATTCCAACAAGCAAAATAGCAATGGGAGAAGCTGGATTTAGTGATCACATGGTTCATTTAACAACCATGGTAAAAATGCTCATAAAACTCACTTAATTTTCAGAGTGTGCACAGCGTGACTACTATTTTGAGATAACCTGGGAGCAAAATACAGTACAGTGGCTTTCAAACAGTGGTTTAGATACAAGACTTATATATGCATACATACACGTGTTAGGTTAATACCAATCAAGCAAGCAATCTTCAACTCTACACGGGGAACCACAATGGAGATAGGACATAGAGAGAGAGATACACGAGGAGAGAGAGAGAGAGAGAGAGAGAGAGAGAGAGAGAGAGAGAGAGAGAGAGAGAGAGAGAGAGAGAGAGAGAGAGAGAGAGAGAGAGAGAGAGAGAGAGAGAGAGAGAGAGAGATCTTCAAATAAAAAAGAGTTGGCTATGAAAAAGCATCTTTGGGACAACCATGACCTGGATGACTGAGAATATCCTTAGACTTTTTGCTTAGCAATAGAAATTCTGATCCCAATTGTGGCAAAGTTGAGAACTATCTGTCCTGGGAAAGCTGTAGCATCATGCATCACTTTAAGTCTCTCGTGAACTTTCAGCAATTATTACTATTATTTTCTTAGTTTTGGGGAACAGCTGACTGCTCTACTTTGGAAAACTTTTAGCACTCATACCTGATTACAGTAACATGGCATAACCCTAAATAATATATTATAAATTGTATGTCTCTTCCAGATGAATTCTCACATCATGGGTGGCCCTCACGTTGATGCTACACACACTTTTAAGCGGGTTTGATCAACGAAATCAGTAGGCAAATCCTGGGCTGCAAATTCTGCTGAGTAATGCTGTGGGTGGCTTCAACTTTCAAGATAGGATAAAGAAATTCTGCAAAAGCGGAAGCTGATGATAGATAAAACCAGTAAACTACATCAGGATGAATATCACATCAGATATGAAATCAATCTTTATACATTTTCAGTGGGGCAAGGGATACAAGCAGAGGTGGTATTCAGCAGGTTCTGATCAGTTCTGGAAAACCAGTTGTGGAAATTTTGAGTAGTTCAGAGACCCGGTGAATACCACCTCTGACTGGCGTCGCCCCCATCTATTCTCTGCCTCCCAAGTTCCAGCTGATTGGGAGGAAATAGGATTTTGCAGTAATCTTCCCCTGGAATAGGAAGGGAATGGAGATTTTACATTATCCTTCCCCTGCCACGCCCATCAAGCCAAGCCCACAGAACCGGTAGTAAAAAAAATTGAATCCCATCACTGGACACAAGTAACAAAATGTACATTATGATATCCTGGCACAAACCCTACAGCTAACCCTTCATAACTTGAAAGTTGAAGCCATCCAAAGTATAGCTCTCTATATAAAGCTGAAGAAGGAACTTGTGACCCTCCAGATGTTATTACAGGATCCTTTCCCACTGATCTTGTAGGTTGGCCCTGCTTAAAATTGTATTTAGCATCATCTTGAAGCCCATCCATGATATCGGAATGTAAGTGTGGAAGAGTGGGGTTTGTGTAGTGACACACCATGCACACCACCAATTTTTTTCATCATCTTGGCTAGTGCAGATTCCTCTGATTCAGCCTGAGAATTAACAAAAACAAGAATAAGCATAAAATGTACAATTAATCTGAGACTCATTGATTTTGACTGGACAAAAATTCTGTTTGTTCATTCTATCTAGTTAAGGGCTCTTAAATCCAATTGATTTCAATTGGATTTAATATTTGCCTTAAGCTTTTCCCAATGTAAACACCGAAGACAAGCACTTTTGAACCCAATGTTCAAAAGTGCTTATCTTTGGATGGATTTTGTGATTGCTTTAGTAACTAGTTGTTTTGTTACCATACAGAAGGCATTAATGCCAGAGGAAATATTATTATCTCTCTGTGTGTTTTCTTCAGAACAGAAATAACAATGAATTCCCGGGAGATAAAATACCAAAAAAAGACAGTCAAAAGACTGTTTAAAAATACATCATTTTGAATCAATATTTTGGCCAATATATCAATTATAAATTCTGATAAAAGAATCAATAGATACAGCCTACAGGTATATCTTGACTTACAACATTTTGGGGGAGTGACTGTTCAAAATTACAATGGTACTACGGTAGAAAATGTGACATGACCATTTTTCACACTTATGACTGCTGCAGCATCTCCATGGTCATGTGAACAAAATTCAGATGCTTGGCAACTGGCTCCTATTTATGACCGTTGCAGAGTCCAAGGGCCACTGGACATATTTGTGACCTTCTGACAAGCAAAATCAATGGGGAAGCCAGATTCACTTAACAACTGCATGAATCACTTAACTTCAGTACTTTGCTTAACAACCATGGCAAAAAGTCATAAAATACATCGACTCACTTAACAACCTCCTTGGTTAGCAATGGAAATTCTAGTCATAAGTCAAGAATTACTTATAAGTCAGGGAGCATCTAAGGAAATAAATGCATGTTCTTTGGCCGTTTATGTGGTGCTCTCATACAATACATAATCGCAATGCCACCTAACCATATAAACAGAATGAATCAATTTTCCAATATTTTTCCCCTCATCTACATATCTCTAGTCCCAAGTATCCTAAAAGAAACATTAGAACCATTTTCCTCCCTCTAAGTAGTTTATCATCTTTCAATGTGATGGAAAATAAATTGCTTCTGGTATTTATTTGCAAAGAAGAAGGGGGAGGAGGAGAAGGAAGAGGAGGAGGAGGTGGTGGTGAAAGAGGAGGAGGAGGAGGAGGAGGAGGAGGAGGAGGAGGAGGAGGAGGAGGAGGAGGAAGAACATTTCAAAACAATTGCATTGGTAGAATGAAGAGATCCTGAAATTATATTTCTTATGAGTGCAATGATTTCATCTCCTTGGCTTCCCATTCTTTGGGAAAATTATGGGGAAAATTTAGGCGGTGACATTGCAGCATGCTGAAAACATAAACCTTGTACAAATACTTCTGCAGCCTTTCAGCAAGTAAAGAATCTCAAAACACCCTCCTAAGAAAGTGAACTAGAAGCCTCTTTGTCATTATTTTTATTTCTTTTATACTGTGCTTTTATTCCCTGTAACCCGCCTTGAGTCGCCATGTGCGAGTAGGCGGCAGTCTACATTGTCTAAATAACAATAATCTTATTTTGCTGCCCCAATTATTCTTCTGACAAAGTGACAAACCTTTCACAGCAATGGTACCACAACTTGTGTGTCCTCGACATTTGAATAGAATAGCAGAGTTGGAAGGGACCTTGGAGGTCTTCTAGTCCAACCCCCTGCTTAGGCAGGAAACCCTACACCATTTCAGACAAATGGTTATCCAACATTTTCTTAAAAACTTCCAGTGTTGGGGCGTTCATAAGTTGCTTCTCTTAAAGGTTCATTTGTTTAGTGAACTGACTCACATTTATGATGGTTGCAGTGTCCTGGGGTCATGTGATCCCCTTTGGTGACCTTCTGACAAGCAAAGTCAATGGGGGAGCCAGATTCACTTAACAATTGTGTTACTAACTTAACAACTTCAGCGATACGCTTAACAACTGTCACAAGAAAATGGGGCAAAAGGTATTTAACAGCATTAACTGCTCATCAGTGCCTCTGCATGACAGAGTAGAGAAAAAATGTATATGAGGAGATAAATAGCTTTGCCCTTTAAGGCTTCTGCAGGATTCAAGATGACTCCTACTCCAAAACTCTTTGAAACTTCTGTAATTAGTGCATTTTAATGAATTTTCTGACATAATCATCTTATTAACAAAAGCTATGCAATAATAGGAAGGGGGGAAAAAGCTAAGATTGTGTAAAACATGAGATATTTTGCAAGTTCCATAAATCTTCCCTCACGCCTCCTCAGTTTATGAGCAGGAAATCCAAAATTCACTTCAAATTTAACTTTAGGCAAAATTTCACTGGCAACACTAAACCTCACAGTTGTTTATTCTTAGGTCTCAGCATTCTGTGCAATTTAAATAGAGCATGACAGAATATAACAAAGATCCATGTATGACCTAGAGCAAAACAGTGACAGCCTGTGAATGGCAACTTTATAAATATGCAGTTTTCAAAAGAAAATAAAGGAGGAATAATAACCTCATAACTATGCCCAGTTCTTCACTGTTATTTTTTTTAAAATATCTCATTAGTTAATTAAGCACCAAAACTCAAGAGTCACGATCAATCGAAATGTTTCTCAAATTTGGTAACTTAAGATGTGGGGACTTCAACCCCCAGAATTCCCCAGCCAGCCATACTTCTGACTTCAAGGTATGAACAAAAGCTTCAGGGATTAGTTCAATTGAATATAAAGAACTATTGGAATATTAGCATGATAAAATGTATTACATATAAACATATTCTTAAATATAAAATGCATTACCATTACATGGATTTGGAACTATGTAGGTAGGGCCCAGACTGAATTGGAGTTGGATAGTTCCATATCTGTTGGCTAGACTTTTTTTTTCTCCTGTGCTTTCGAGTCAGTTTTAACTCCTGATAAGTCCCTGAAGTTTTTCTTGGCAAGGTTTTGTGGAAATGGTTTGCCATTGCCTGTTTAAGAGCCGAGGTGACATAGTGGTTAGGATACAGTACTGCAGGCCACTTCAGCTGACTGTTATCTACAGTTCAGCGGTTCTAATCTCACCGGCTCAAGGTTGACTCAGCCTTCCATCCTTCCAAGGTGGGTGAAATGAGGACCCAGACTGTGGGGGCGATATGCTGACTCTGTAAACCGATTAGAGAGGGCTGAAAGCCCTATGAAGCGGTATATAAGTCTAACTGCTATTGCTATTGTTTCCTAGGACTTAGACAGAGTGTCTGGCCAAATATACCCAGTTAATTCCGCACCAAATCATGACCAGAATTCGAAAGACAAAACAACAGAACAAATTAGAAGCAAATGAAAAACCACTTCCATATTGTTGCCAAGAAGTCGCTAAGCGCTGAACTCAACAGAGTTCATATCTACATAATGATAGAAGATAGATAGATAGATAGATAGATAGATAGATAGATAGATAGATAGATGGATGGATGGATGGATGGATGGATGGATGGATGGATGGATGGATGGATGGATAAGATAAGATAAGATAAGATAAGATAAGATAAGATAAGATAAGATAAGATAAGATAAGATAAGATAAGATAAGATAAGATAAGATAAGATAAGATATACAGATAGAAGAGGTAGGTAGGTAGGTAGGTAGGTAGGTAGGTAGGTAGGTAGGTAGGTAGGTAGGTAGGTGGGTAGGGTAGGTAGGTAGGTAGGTAGATGATAGATAGATAGATAGATAAATAGATAGAATAAGTTATCATTGCTTCCACCATATATATACATACATTATACGTTTTTCCATTCTTTAAACTTATTGGTTCTCTATTTTTCAGCTTTTTATCAATTCCACTAAACCGTGGCTTTCTAAGATTTTCTCTTACTCTCAAACCCCTTTGTCCAAATATTTACTTAACAAGATCGTCCTCATTCACAATTTTATATGGTCAAACCAATTCAATCTATTTCTAGTGATTGTAAAAGTCCTCTCCAAGGCTACCGTTGAGAAAGGAATCATGAAAACTGTCCCTTCTACTTGATCTTCCTGAGCTAAAGAAAAAGTTGGGAGCAAATGGTTCCATAGATACCAAGCCTTTAACCACATAGTTGACAAATATATAGATGACAAACAGCATCTTGAATTGAGCCCTGCAACCAGTTGTAGTGCATGGGTGAAACCAGAAGTCTCCACAAATACTTGAGCCATTGCATTCACTAGGTTTAGCTACATAGGACAACTTATGTAGACCACACTCAATAATTTAAATAAATGATAGCCAAGTCCTAAGTTAGAGTATACTTTTCTAGAAATAGCCATAACTGATACATACAACTCTTCTAGACCAGGCATGAGTGGTGGGTTCCTACTGGTTCAGATGGGTTCAGCCGAACTGGTAGTAGTTTGGCGACCTGAGTTGCTGGAACCGGCAGCAACCCAGGCCTGCCATGCCCCTGAACTGGCAAGTCTATGGTGCCGCCATCTTGCTTTTTGCTTCTGCACATGTGCAGAACAATTTTTTTCTCTCATTTGCTTGCACGCCCACAAGCGAACCAGCAGTAGTGACTGCCGGAACCCACCCCTGCCAGGCATCTTATATTTTCTGCAAAGTATAAGAATTCTTCTGGGACAATAGTGTTTCCATTGCACCTACAGGCATCTCTGAGCACAGATTGTGTAGGAGGTTTTGTGCTCAAGGTCAGAAGAGTCCCTGAAAATTATGAAAAAAAGCAGAGGCAATTGTTCTCAGCTAAAGAGCAGGTTCAAAAGCATTCATGCAGATGTTTTAATATGCATATGTTATTAAGAATTTGGCAGGGAAGATAAGGAAGCGCACAGAACAATTCGAGTGGCATCAGTTCCTCTTGAAATCCTGTGATCAATCACTAATTTTCCTTCTAAAGTGCAACAGGCCTAACTCTGTTACTGAGTTTTCAAATTTTGTTTCCTCCTTCTCTCCTATCTTTCAATTCAAAAGTCTATATAAAGCTTCACATAGGAAGAATTTCCATAAGAAGAAGAAAGGAAAGGGACATGAGGGTGGACAATTGGAAAAAAAAATACATTTCAAATAAAATGACTACAAATTACTCACTACCAAGCTATTTGCACAGCCCATTAACTGTTTTATACTCGTTACTGTAATCAGACGTACAGACTTTGCTAGTGATATAACACAGCTATAAGAAAAAAATATTTTTTTTTTAAATTGAAGCTTCATTAACAAAAATGTTGACTTGAAGATAAAGACTGTGACATTAGCCTTGCTGGTGTATTTTTTTTAAAAAAAACTGTTCAGTAGAAAGTTCTCTTCCCCTTAATTATTTTAATACAATATACTTGTTTTCAAAGTCCAATTTAAGATGTAACGGTTCAGAGAAGTTTTTAAAAGGAAACTGGAACAATACAACTAAAAATATCACTGCAGCCCACAAGAAAATCTATATATGGGCAATTAGCTTTGATTGTTTTAAACAGTGACAAACCAGACCAGTAATTAGAAATCATGCACAATGTTAGCAAATGACTAAGTGCTGTTGATTAGTTAGCAAAAGATTTCTTTATGAGTATTCTGAAGCAAATTGGATTGAACGGCATTTGTTTATTTGTTTTTCTTAACTAAACCATAGTGAAATCGTCTTTTCATTTCCAATCCATTATAGTTTAGCAGTAGCCAGAGAATCGTAAGTTCCCCATCTCTGCAATAAATGAACTAGAATGAGCTTACATGCCATCATCTGTGTTTTGCAGAATGCTGTGGCATTTTTTTTTTTTTTTGCAATTTAAAAATATGTACTGAATATGCTGAAAAACAGAAGCTATGTTTATTAAAGGAATAAGTCCATGCAAAACTGTATATGCAGAGCAAAAAAAAAATGGATGGCAAATGGAAACAAAGAGAGAGAGAGAGAGGAGAGGGAGGGAGGGAAGGAGGGAGGGAGATGCAGCTGGATAATGTACTGTGCTGCTTTTGATGTTGGAGTCCCGGGTTCAAATCCCAGCTGGTACCTACCTTACCAAATGCCTACCTTACCAAATGCCCCCTAATGTTTCATCTGCCTACTTCAAGCATGAGAATGACACATTCTAAGAGATTCATGCCAGTTTAGATGTTGCCCAGATAATCAAGGTCCACAAATGTTGAAGAACTCTATAAGAGTATACTTAAATTCCAGAGAGCAGTTATATGAAACATATTGTTGTGGCCCGCTAGCAGAGCTGGCAGCAGATTCAGACAGTGAGGAGGTTGGGGAGGAACATGGGCCAGTCCTGGAGTCTGGGGAAGGCTCTGAGGAGGGCTCTGTGTCGGAGGCAGAGAGGGCCGTCTGGCAGTTATCAACTGCCTTCAGAGTCAGACATCAGTGAGGCAAACAAACAGCTGTGAGCATGCACATAGTTTCCACACAAAGGGAACAGCTAAGGAACAAGGGTCAACTTGGGAGTAAAGCCACAGATGGACAGTGAATGCAGAGGTGGGTTCCTACCGGTTCAGCCCAGTTCGTCTGAACCGGTACTGATATGCTGCTCTGGGTCACAGAACTGGCAGCAACCCAGGGTGGCCATGCCTCCCAACTGGTTCCCCAGTCACTGCAGTTGCTGCCACCATCTTGTTTTTGAGTTCTGCGCATGCACAGAACAATTTCTATTGAACTGTGTATGCGTGCGCAGTATGCATCCAGTGCGCATACACACACAAAGGAGCAAACTGGCAGTACCTCTGGCTAGCACTCACCCCTGGGTGAATGGCCCCTCCCATAGTGAATAAAAGAGGCGCGAAAAGGGAGGGGTGTTTGCAGGAGACAATTAATTCATTCCTGCATTCTTGCCAAGTATTGCGGCGTCTGAAAGATATTGGCCTGGCCACTCTCCTAGCCTGATAAAGGACGACAATTGTGGACTATCTTGAAAGACTATGGGCTGGGAGTTTGCTGGAGAAGAATTCACTGTCAATTAAATAAAAGGGGTTTATCGGGACGAGGATTCAGCTTCGTGCTGCTGGGGAAGCCTAGGTCAGAACACATATGAGGGAACTATGAATGGACAGAAGACCTGCACCCACACTAATTGAGAAACAGCTGCATGTGTAGCCAAAGCCTAAAGCTGGAATGTCACTATTCCCTCTATTACAGAGCATAGTGCAGGGGTGGGTTTCTTCCGATTCGCACCAGTACTCCAGAACCGGTTCGTGAAATTTAGCATACCTTTTGGAACCTGTTCAGAAAGGAAGGAAGGAAGGAAGGGGGAGAGATACACACAGGAAATGAAGAGATACACACAAGAAAGGAAGGAAGGAAGGAAGGAATGGAGGGAGAGTAAAAGAAAAAAAGAGAGAGACAAAGATAGAAAGAGAAAGAAAAAAGAAAGAAAAAGGAAGTGGGAGAGAGAGAAGAAAGAAAGAAAGAAAGAAAGAGGTGGAGAAAGACAAAAGGAAGAAAGAGTGAGTGAGTGAGTGAGAGAGAGAGAGAGAGAGAGAGAGAGAGAGCAAGAGCATTGTTAAGTGAGTTTCACCACATTTTCCAAGTTGGCCATGCCCACTCAATCACACGCCCACCAAGCCATACCCACCCAGTCACATGACCACTGAACCACTCCCACAAAACAGACCACACCTACATAATAGGTTCTAAAAATTTAGAAACCCACCCCTGGTGTAGTAGCAGATATGAGGCACAAGATCATGGATAAGCTAGCTACAGTCAACTATCAAGACTCATTACCAGTGCTCAGTGGAGAAGTAGCACTAGAAGATGCTAATAGAGCCCTCACAACAATCCATACTACCACAAACCCTTAAATTGTCAAATCTCTGATAGAGGACATGAGTTTGAAGACGATACATACTACCCGTAGGAATGAAAAGGGTTTTTTTTAAAACACTTGCCATAGAAATTCCATACTTTTCATGACATGTTTTTGTTCTTGCGCAAAAAAGGATTCATGGTCAAGTAAATAACAAACAGAGCAAAACTGAATATAAGGGGCTTTCCTTATAGAACCTGCGGACGGTCATTTCTTTTCCCCAATGAAGCAAATTTCTGACAGTTAATTTATTTGTTCAAGGCAACTGGATAAAATAATCAGTCTCTGCTGTTTTGCTGTCCTAAGGGTCTATTCTCTTACTGTTTCTTCATTAATCTGAGATTTTGTTTCTTTAACATAATCATCTTCATGTCAAGCCCTGAACTGTAGTACATAATCAGGGAATTAGGATTCACAAAAAGTTTCTTTAGTGAGTTTTAATGCCAAGAAGTAGGGGTTAGAGTACAGAATCGTAGAAGCTGAGATGGGAGCCGTCTTCTAGCCGTCTTGTATGAATGTGTGGGGGTCTCTTTTGGACTTCTTTTTTCTAAAACATTTGCATTAAGAGTCCATTTATTTGATACGCTTGAAATTGGAACTTTCATGTCTTCATTATGTTTAGAGATGTTCCTATTTCTTTCTTAATCTCAAGGCATTCTCTTATATCACATGTCTCCATACTTTCAAAACACATGCCCATATTTTCAAAATCTGCGTTTAAAGTACCTGTTGATACTTTTGTAAAAGAAAAGAAAAGTCTGAGAACTTGATCACATTTCAGCTCCAATCTCTACAACATTTCTGGAGGTCAAGTCACGTAGCATGAGAATTGGGTGAGGGTAGGTTCGGGGACGATGCCTTCAGGTCAATCAGATATATCACTACAGATTTCTTATCAGAGTTTTGAGAGTGATTTGCCATTTCCTGCTTCTTAGAGAATCTGATTGGCCCATGATCACCCAGCTGGCTTTTCCCCCAAAGCAGGACTAGTACTTCAATGGTGGGTTCCAGATCCTATCCCAACTGGTACGCTGCAATGGGGCTGGGTGTCCACCATGGTACATGCACTGTGCACACATGCTCACCCACTGCCGTGCGATGCTCCAGATGTTCGCTGGAGGTCGCACAGGCACCATACGTTGTGCATAGAGGTAATGGACAAGGGCAGGCAGGTGGACCCTTCAAAGCACCGTTCCGGTACAATGTCAGCTGCTTCCAGTTGCCACGGGTATGCCCGTACTGGGGCGTACCGGCCAGAACTCACCACTGTAGTACTTACTGTTTCCTGTTTCCAATCTGGTATCTCAACCTCTGCACCAAAGTGGCTCTTGGGATTGACAGATATTGCTTTCAAAAGAGCTATTTTCCTGAAACAGATTTCAGGAAAGTTTTAGTTCAGTGGTGTCCACCCTTGACAATTTTAAGACCTGTGGACGTCTTCAACTATTTACAGAGATTTTAAAATATATCTTAATATCCACACCTAACTAGAATACTTCTACTGATAGAGGAAAAAGGTTAGCTACATGGCTGGTTAGGAATTTTGAAAGTTGAAGTCCACTAGTTGCCAAGGTTGGACACCCTGGCTTTTAGTTTTGCTAGAACTTTCTGCCACATCCCTAAAGATTTCTAGTCAGCTAATTCTGAGGTGACTAGAAATAGGAAACAAATTCCACATCTCTTCTTGCCAAATTTTACCTTTAAAAAAATAATACCCTACCAGTCTAACAGGAAAAGGGGAGGGGATTGCAACTGTCCTTCATGCAGTTGTAGTTTCAGTAGTAAATGTGTATTAAAATGAGGTATGTCTGATGAACAATCAATGAGGAATCAGAGCTTGTCCATCTATTCATTATAGCTCTATTTTTGCTTGTTTGTGCTTTTGAATCAGTATTGACTCCTGGAGATTTCCTACAAAAGTAAATGCAGTTTTCTTGGCAAAGTTTCCTTCCTAATGCTGAGAGAGAATGACTGGGCCCAAGGTCACCCATCTAGCATTTAAGGTGGAACCAGAACTCTCCCAGTTTGTAGTCTGCTCTCTTAACCATTATATCAAACTGGCTCTCTATAAGTAAAGTTAAAGTTTCCCTCGTACATATGTGCTAGTCGTTCCCGAGTCTAGGTGCTCATCTCCATTTCAAAGCCAAAGAGCCAGCATCACCATGGTCATGTGGCCGGCATGACTGAATGCCGAAGGTGCACAGAACGTTGTTACCTTTCCACCAAAGTGGTCCCTATTTTTCTACTTGCATTTTTACCTGCTTTTGAACTGCTAGGTTGGCAGAAGCTGGGACAAGTAACAGGAGTTCACTCTGTTATGCAACGGTAGGGATTCGAACCACTGAACTGCTAACCTTTCTGATCAACAAGCTCAGCATCTTAGCCACTGAGCCACCGCATCCCTTTGGCTCTCTATAGCTTTCTGTAAATCACATGCTTAATCTACTCTGCTTTGGCTTCCTATCAATGAGGTTTTGGTCGTGTTCTGAAGGATACCTTTTCAATTATTTTGTCTTCCTTAATGCCAATTAATTTTGAAACAATTATTTCAAAGCTCACATAGCATCAGAGGTGGTATTCAGCAGGTTCTGAACAGTTTGGAGAACCGGTAGTGGAAATTTTGAGTAGTTCAGAGAACCGCTAAAAACCACCTCTGACGGGCCCTGCCCCCATCTATTCTTTGCCTCCCAAGTCCCAGCTGATTGGGAGGGAATGGGGATTTTGCAGTAACCTTCCCCTGGAGTGGGGAGGGAATGGAGATTTGACAGTATCCTTCCCCTGCCATGTCCATCAAGCCACACCACGGCCACCAAGCCAAGCCCACAGAACCGATAATAAAAAAAATTGCATCCCACCACTGCATAGCATGTCCTTTCTTTTCTAATGTAACTATACAGTTTTGAGGACAGGACTTTCTTGTGAAAGGGAATGTCTGAATGACTTTTAAGCCAAGTATTTTCAACATCCAGATTTCTGTATATTTAGCTTGTAGCAGAAGACTGGAACGTGAGTCATAATAAGGAAGAAAAATGTCACTATTGTTCTGATTAGAGTTCCCTAAGGCAAAGTATTGCCTATTTAAAAAGGCATCTTCCTAGTTATATGGCATGGGTTTCCAATATGATTCAACCCCAACATATCACTTCTTATAAGTAATGTTAATTTGATGGTCTTGTTATAGGTCCCTTGTGCAGCACTACTTAGCCCAATGCATAAGCACAAAGTATCTCAAAAATTAGCAGCATTACCTATGCAAGAGAAAAGAGGGAAAGCTAATGATGGTCCCATTTAATCTATGTTTGCACATACTGTTCTAAATTATCTTGATTCATGACTGTTGAACCACAAATGCAAATGTACAATTCTTGGCTGAAGAAAAATTGGAAAACATCAAAACATATTTTTAAAAATTATTTTTCAGAAATAAGATCATGATATAATCTCCAACAAGGTATTTACACATGAATTACCATGGAAGTTTTAAAATGATAACTTAATAGGCAGATGCAAAGGATGGATGGATGAACAAATCTGAATATTACCAGAAGTGATCAGAAATAAAGTTATCTGACACTAAAAGCCCATCAATATGAAAAAGCTATTGACTGACTCATCTCGAAGAAATTAGCAAAATGTAGCTATCTTTTTTCTACTGTCAGTAGGAGTACAGTAATTATGTCTGGATACTGAGAGATGTTTTAGAGTCTCTGTAAATATTGAACAAGACCAACATGATTAGTGAAATGGTCATCATTAAGACAGATAAGATGTATGCCTAGAACATCTATGCCGTCCTCCAGATGATTCTTCTTCTTCCATGTCTAAATCAAATTTTAAACTGCCAGAATGAAGCCACCTTCTTGGCTTTGTCATTGACCAAAAATAAGTCATTATCAGTACATGTTCCACAGAGGAATGATTGAATCTGTCATCTGCACCTCCATAACTGTCTGGTTTGGCTCTGCAACCAAACAAGACAAACATAGACTTCAACGGATAATTAGAAAAAACAATTACTACTATCCTGCCTTCCATTGAGGACCTGTACACTGTACAAGTCAAAAAGCGGGCTGTGAAAATATCTATTGACCCCTCACATCCTGGAGATAAATTGTTTCAACTTCTACCCTCAAAATGACACTATAGGGCACTGCACACCAGAACAACTAGACATAAGGATGTTTTTCCCCACGAATGCCATCACTCTGTTTAACAACTAATTCCCACAACACTGTCAAATAATTTACTAAGACTGTATTGCTATAACCCTTGTCTTCCTTCCTAGTATCTTTCTCTTCCTACTTATGACTATAACCTTGTTGCTTGTATCTTTCAATTTATATTGTTTTTATTTGTTTCCTAGTATGATTTGATAGCTTATTAGTAACCCTCACCAAGTGTTGTATCTTTAATTCTTGATGAATGCATTTTATTCTCCTTCTGTACACTGAGAGCCTATACACCAAAGACAAATCCTCATGTGTCCAATCACACTAGGCCAATAGAGAATTCTATTCTATATTTCTGGGTAGTAGCTGACATACCAGTAGATGGATGGGCTACATGTCTCTACACATTCACATAGCTAAGAGTCACCACTTGATCATATTAGCTTTATGTTTAGGCACTCCAACTCTCAACCTATTCAGAGTCCTCCAAGTAGTATAAGGCAGGTCATATCCTTCAGTCATATTCTCCTAGTTTGATGGTCTCATTCCTCCATCTGATATTTTGAGCTTGTTCTTGTCTACCCTCAGGAATGTTTGTTCTTGCCATACAGATGTTTTTAGATCTCCAGATGTTTCTGTATTATATCATCTAGTACACCTTACTATTGACCATGCTAGCTAGAACTGTTAAGAGTTCAAGCAGAGGAATATCTAGAGAGCCCCAAATACCCTAATCCAAATAGACTAATATACATGCTCTTCACTATACCATAGTAATTTTATTTTTATAACAAAAACAGGAAATATCACTTTAGTAATTATGCATTTTCTTCCTTTCCAGATTCAACTTGGGAGACCCATGCTCATATCTGATTCCACATAATTCCTGATTGTTTCACTGGGATAGCAATGGTACCCACAGCACATTCATAAACAAATATGTTATCACTTACAAATTAATTCTGAATGCATCTTCATCTCCTATCCCACCCACCCCCACCCTCAAATTTCTGAATAGTGCTAGAGTGGTCATAGCTGCAGCAAAAGGGATAAAGGGAAATATAAATCCTATTGTATGTGCTAGGCATCAAAGTTACAGAATTATATTTCTAAGCATTTCTGATAGCTTGCTTACTATTAAGTCAAATACATCTAATACCAGCCAGATTTTGGAGAAAGGAGGATTCAACCCATCCATATCAGGGTTCCAAGTAACATACCAACATATCCATAGCAAACAAAATTATGAGGAAGGTAGACTCCTTAAAGAATAATTTTATTGGATATGTCATATGGGCACAGGCTGGTGAAAACCGACTCTTGACTATTCCCTCGGTTTTCACCTAATTAAAAGTAAACATTTTTTTCTTTCTCAAAATAATAAGTTATATGGTCCAATCAGGATACTGTCCAGTTGCTGGGTGACTCCAGTCCCCTCCTTCCGAGCACCTGCAGGAATGTCTTGGTTTCTTGGTTCCCACAAGCATTTGCTTTGACTACTGTGAAAACCGTCTGTCAACTCTGAAGGGGGCCTGACTGAGGCCATTTTGAAACTTCAGCGTTGACAACATGGGGTGGGTAGGAATGCTGGAAGTTCACTGCTACCATGAAATTGTTGTGAGAGGAGGGAAGGAATATTTTTTCCACTGTGGCTCCCATTTGTGAAATAGTCAATTGCCCAAACTTTCTGATTTTCAAAAAGGTTACTTAAAGAAAACTCTTATTACCTTATTATATTTTTTTCAATATATTATAATGCAAAGGACATCTTATTCTTGTAAATCTTCAAGAGTCTCAAACTTCTCATGGTCAAAAAAATATAAATAAATAAATAAATGTGGGCAAGGAATATATTTTCTCCAAATTGTGATTTTTG
This sequence comes from Thamnophis sirtalis, assembly GCF_051295495.1. Taxonomy (NCBI): domain Eukaryota; kingdom Metazoa; phylum Chordata; class Lepidosauria; order Squamata; family Natricidae; genus Thamnophis; species Thamnophis sirtalis. The sequence goes on from NW_028261391.1 coordinate 13,744,328, forward strand.
ATCTAGTTAGTCTGAACATCTGGGCTAGTAGGGCGGAAATGTGAAAATTGCTACACAGTAAAATCTCCTTCCCTCTTTTTTACGTGCATTGCACACATGTTAAAATGGAGCATCATTTTGAACAGACAATTGTGTCTGCCAACTTGACATCATTGACAACACAGAAACACACACATCCCAATGTCCCCACCTGTGAGGTATATTACTAGAATTATCAATAAGAGGTTGTGACTGAGTTAATCATAGTGTGGAAAATAGGACTAGTATCAAGGTTAAGTTCAACTTATCTGGGGGAAAAGTCCACTTGTTTATGTATTAGATTTATGTACTGCCCATCTCTAAATAAATGTTTTGAGGAGGCCTCTTGTAAAACATATATAGTGAGCTTTTACAATACACTACTCTTAATTTTCAATCGCTGTTAAAAAAAACCTGTTTGAAAGCTTATTCTGACTCTAGCGAACATGTCAGTAGTGCTGTAACATTTATGGTTTAATGAAGGATTAAGGGCGAAAGCAGCAACATTTGGAAGGCGTGTAGATAAGGAACTGCAGTTGGTTAAATATTTATTATTTAATTTCAGCCACACTGCACGGCCTCTGCTGGAAATGATGAAAATTAGTCATGTAAAAAATGGTTTGAAAGCTATGCTCTGGAAATGCACATTTTGCGCACTTCATTTCCTTTTATAGTCTCCAAGAACTATTACAATTTTAATAAACTTGTTTCTGGGATTTGAATGCTTATCCTCAAAAGACACGAATTTATTAACTAGAAGACACCCCAAATGGTAATAAAATGTATTCCCCAGTGGCCCATTGCAAACGGGCTGTAAAAAATTACATTTTATTAATCTGGCACAATTAAAGAATACAGCTGTCCTATTTGCTTGCTTGGGACCATCATTTTTCCTTCGTTCACTGTCCCTTAAATTTCCAGACACTATTTCTCTTCTTTAAAATTGCAAGGAAATTCTCTTTGTTACCTTGGTTCTTGCAATAAGGTACTGTTTACATATAAGAATCTGAACTTTTCCAAAGTTATGAAGCAATTTCTCTTTAGAAAAAAGGACCTCTGATGCAATTATATATGACACCATATATGCATGGAAGGCTTTATTTTCCTCCTAAATTTTGAAGGAAAGTGGGTGCCATTTACACAATATTTGATCACAGAAATGTGCATCCTTTTTAAAAAAATATCTATTCATAGAACTGAAAGGAATCATTTAAGCTGTCAAATTTAACTCTTTGCCTCAGTGTTTCTCAACCTTAGCAACTTTAAGATCAGAGATGGTATTCAGCAGGTTTCCAGTAGTGGAAATTTTGAGTATTTCAGAGAACTGGTAAATACCACCTCTGACTGGCCCCGTCCCCATCTATTCTCTGCCTCCTGAGTCCCAGCTGATTGGGAGGAAATGACAATTTTGCATTATCCTTCCCCTAGGCAGAAGGGAATGGAGATTTTACAGTATCCTTCCCCTGCCATGTCCACCAAGCCACGCCCACCAAGCCATGGCACGCTCAAAGAACCAGTAGTAAAAATTTTTGAATCCCACCACTGTTTAAGATGTCTGGGGAATTCTGGGAGTTGTAGTCTACTCCATCTTAAAGTTGCTAAGATTAAAAAACACTGCTCGGTGCAGGAATTCAAGTGAAGTAATCCCAATCAGAGGGCTGTGTATCCTATGCAAACCCAACCTTGATTTATGATCACATAAGAAGGATGTGACATGACACTTGAGAGATCTCCCAGAATCCCCCAAACCTGCCCAATCAAGCATCATGTCCCACATTAAGAGCTCAGATAATTGATCTCCAAGGACCATTTTTGTACTGAAACTGTAACTTCTTTCATAAAGATAATTTTAGCAATAGCAGTTAGACTTATATACCGCTTCATAGGGCTTTCAGCCCTCTCTAAGCGGTTTACAGAGAGTCAGCATATTGCCCCCAACAACAATCCGGGTCCTCATTTTACCCACCTCGGAAGGATGGAAGGCTGAGTCAACCCTGAGCCGGTGAGATTTGAACCGCTGAACTGCTGATCTAGCAGTAGCCTGCAGTGCTGCCTTTAACCACTGCGCCACCTCGGCTCTTAGACAGATCACGGGCCAAAAGTCAGGGTTAATGATGAATGGGAAATTGATGTCTTGAATTCAAACAATAGGTCATTTCATGTTGCAGATGCCCTACAACAAAAAATATATATTGTACTTTTTTTTTTTTCATTTTGAATCATGATTTGCTCGTGATGTATTCTTCCTTTTTTTCCTTAATATCATGATTTGGGAAACAAATGCCCAACTATTTTTATCTGTTGCTTTTAAAATCAAGGAAAATGACATTGCAGATGGACTAAAATCCCCAGATAGTTTATTGGATCACAGCAGTGCAAAATCTAGTTATTTCCAAAACACTGAATTGTTGTGACACTGAACTTTAAAATGCTAGAGATGGTTAGGTGAAGATGCAACACATTTAATACAAGGTTGCTTTGCATTTTCCATTATTCTGCATGGGTGAAACTATATATTCTGATTCAAAATACCAAGGAATCCCTAATGAAAATGCTATGGATGCATGGATGAAACTATATATTTTGATTCACAACACCTATGGAATCCCTAATAAAATTGTATGGAACAAAAATAAGATTCTCTTTCCATACATAGAAGATCAAGCAAAGCCATGAATAGGTGATCTCATTTGTGGCACTGAAGGGAGTGAAGTCTTCTGCTTCCTGATCTGTTCATCATGTAATATTGTTTTATCCCCCCTCCCCCCCACTCAAGTGACATTGGCCGACTAGCAAGGTATAATTTTTAACCTGTATACTGCCAACTCTATCTTAAGCTCCCAAAGATATACAGATGTTGTTGTTGTTAGTTGTGAAGTTGTGTCCGACCCATTGAGACCCCATGGACAACATTCCTCCAGGTCTTCCTGTCCTCTACTATCCTCTGGAGTCCATTCAAGCTCACACCAACTGTCAGTGACTCCACCATGCTACCTCATTCTCTGTCATCCCCTTCTTCTTTTGCCCTCAATCTTTCCCAGCATTAGACTCTTCTCCAGTGAGTCCTTCCTTCTCATTAGGGGGCAAAGTATTTGAGTTTCATCTTCAGGATCTGGCCTTCTAAAGAGCAGTCAGGATTGATCTACTCTAGAATTGACTGGTTTGATCACCTTGTGGTCCAAAGGACTCACAGGAATCTTCTCCAGCACCAGAGTTCAAAGGCATCAATTCTTTGCTGCTCAGCCTTTATTATGGTCCAAACTTCACAGCCATACATTGCAACTGGAAAAAGCATAGCCACAATGTTACATTGTGCCATACCCTGATGATAAGGTTTTGCATGTTATCCATCACCACTCTTCTTGGGGTAAGAGGGATGGGGTTTCTATGTACAGTGTTTATCCCGTGTGATCCTTTGAGTTATATTGACCATCAGAAACCAGTATGTGCCTACTTTTATCCTTCCTGCAACTCATCAATCCTTATTGCTACCGACATCTGATGAGTTCTAATAAGGATGACACCCTTCATGTACTGTTTCCTCATGATCAATATAAGGGTTTTTAAAAATGTCACAGTACAAATAACAATCAATAAAACTGCACCTTGGAAAAATAACTCAAATACCACACAACTAAATGGTTCTAGGCAACAGTGGTGGGTTCCGGATCCCGTTGCAACAGGTACGGTGTAACAGGGCCCGGCGTTCACCACATGAACAAGCACAGCATATATGCACACATGTGCAGCGCGTGCATGTGTCCTTACCTCCTGCGATGCTCCATGATGCCTCCACAATGCCTCCGTAACGCCTCTGCAATGCTCCAGCTGCTCGGCAGAGCGTCACGCAGATGCCGTATGCTCCGTGCATACGCGCGGAAGCACCAAAGAGCTCAAATAGAGGTAAGAAAGGTGGGTGGGCCCTCCGGAGCACCGTACCAGAATGGTACCCAGTGCTCCCGGCAGGCACTGGTACGCCCGTACCGGGGTGTACCACCTGCAAGCCACCACTGCTAGGCAAGCACCTGGAAGGAAATCAACTCTTCATGAAGTCGACAGGATCAGGACTATCTGAAGCTGAGGAGCAGCTTCTTCTGTCTATATGCTCCTATTAAGTGTTGAGAATCACTAGTGTACTTATTAGGTTATTCATTTAACCATTTCTCATGTAGTTTCTAATTCAGTGCAAACCTCCTCTTCAAATACTTTTGCATTTACACCTCCTATTATATCATCTGCACTGCATCTTCCTTCCCCCCCCCAAAAAAAAATAATAGGCTTTTAACAGATGCATCAAAAGTCCCATTTAATCATTCTAGATTAATTTCTATTCTTAATCCAAGATATTGGACATCTGACAATTTAAGCAAGGGGCTGGACTAAAAGACCTTCAAGGTCCCTTCTAAGACTGTGATTCTGTTTCTGTTTTTCTGATAGTTTTTGCTGTACTACTTGCTGTATGTGAATTTCATACTCGGTGACACTCCAAAGATCAGAAACAGTCTTATTGATCCAAGAAAGGTTTGCTACTAAACAGAGAAACCAGGACACAAACGGATGACAGGTTTAAAGAACTGAAGACTACAAGCAAAAGAAAACATCTAGTTTGTGGAGAAAAGAGAGTGAAATCTTAGCTAAAATATACTGTACATTCTGGATGCTTTCTTGTGCAATCCTGATCCAATATGGTTGTAGATTTTGTAGATTTATTGAACATTTATAGGCCGCCCTTTTCCCTGAGGGGACTCAGGGCGGCTTACAACAATGGGGGAAGGGAGTGCAAAACAAGACATAAAAGAAAAACGTGAATAAAAGAATTAACTATAAAACACAACATTCATTCAACATTCGGGCGGGGTGAGAATAAATCCTATCCCCAGGCCTGACGGGATAGCCAGATCTTGAGGGCTGTGCGGAAGGCCTGGACTGTGGTGAGGGTACGGATCTCCACGGGGAGGTTGTTCCATAGCGTCGGAGCTGCAACTGAGAAGGCTCTCCTCCGTGTAGTCGCCAGTCGGCACTGACTGGCGGATGGAATTCGGAGGAGGCCTTCTATACCATCAGATCTTTCAGAAGGCACTAAGGTATGCTACAGCCAATAAACAGATTAAGAAAATAGTTCAAAGGGCCAAGCAGAAAGCTAGATTTGAGAAAAGTTTGCCAGGGGAAGCAAAATGCAACTATGTTGTCAACGCTCAAGGAGACCTGCCTACATAGTTTTATTGCATGTAATTAAAATATATAAACATGATATCACAAATATATACATATCCTCCCTGTGGCTATCCCAGCAGTGTACAAAAGTATCATCAAACCTGTCATAAAAGATGCAATTGAAAACAGCCGGAAATGATCATAATAAAAAATAGTAATAAATGAAGCACATCAAATAGAAGAAACCTGACCATTTTTACTGATCAACTAATGTAGATGAGCTCAAGAAGAGTTGCAACAGGTCAGGAAGTCCAGTTATATACTTCCTGTTCAGAATAACCAAGGAACCAGCTTGAGAAAAGGTAGCTTAGACTGTTTTTGTCTTTTAATGATCCTGTAATACCTTATATGGGGGTGGAGTCGGGGCAATCAAATGGAGCAGAGTGTTTACTGGCCGGATACCCTTCCTGTCACCAATACAGAGTTTGCAGTAGATAATTACTCATTGTGCCCAAGAGAGAGAAATATCTGCCGCTATCTAGAATCGAACTCACAGCCTCCTGATTGTGAGGTGAGAGCTCCACCTCTGTAGCCTAGACTATTCTTCTCTGAGAAATTAAAATACCCATTTGCAACATGGAACAATGAAACATACCCCTATGAAAAACATTAGAAAGGGGTGTATTGGTAAAGAACTTGTTTCTGAGATATTAAAACTCTTACATCCATGTGGCTCTTTCAAATACCTTTTCTTGGGTATCTGTGCATGTTTGTGTATACACAGAAACAATAATGTCAAAGGTGTTTTTTTTTTCAAAAGGCAATTAGACTTTGCTTTTCTTTCTTTCTTTGAAAACCTTTAGCTTCTCATCCAAGAAGCTCTCCAAGAAGAATTGAAGAAGCTTCTTGGATGAAAAGTGAAACATTTTCAAAGAAAAAAACCAGTTGCCTTCTGGAAAAAAAAAAGCATCTTTGGGACAACCAGTACGTATATGATTGAGAGTCTCCATAGATATACAGACACAATACTTCACCAAAGATCTGTGCAGAAATTTTATCTGTGCATAAAGACACACTAATAGCTAAGGTAAAGGTAAAGGTTTCCCTCACACATATGTGCTAGTCGTTCCTGACTCTAAAGGTCAGTGCTCATCCCTGTTTCAAAGCCGAAGAGCCAGCGCTATCCGAAGACGTTTCCATGGTCCTGTGGCCAGCATGACTAAATGCCAAAGGTACATGGAACATTGTAACCTTCCCACCAAAGGTGGTTCCTATTTTTCTATTTGTATTTACATGCTCTTGAACTGCTAGGTTGGCAAAAGCTGGGACAAGTAACGAGAGCTCACTCCATTATGCTGCACTAGGATTTGAATTGCTGAACTCCCGACCTTCTGATCGACAAGCTCAACATCTTAGCCACTGAGCCACCACGTCCCTTTCTACTGATAGCTAAAACAGCCTTCAAAGCACCTTCATGAACTTTCCAGAGTTCTTTTAATTCTTCATTCACACCACCTTGTTTTATGAAGAACCGTTTTTTTCGATGCCTTACAGCCTTAAGAACAATTTTATAGAACATGAACTAGTATAACACGGTACATATTCGTAACTAGTATCACACGGTACATACTTCCAGCATAATATGAAAATGCATCTTACAGAAAAGAAAGGAGCAGCTGCAGTGGGTAGATATTAAATACTCTACACATATCGGTTTATCTAGCATAATAATAGCCCGAGAAAAATAAAACAAACTGGCAGATCAGACTAAAAGCCAGTTTGACTGCTTGCTTGAATAGAAGAGAGGAACTTGAACACTGCAAGTTCAAAATAAGACATGACAGCACATTCCAGTCAAATTCATTGATATGGCAAAATCTCTTAATGTTAACTCTGAAACTCTACATGCTCATTGTAGCTAGAAGCCACTGATAGCCTTAAACTCTGAGTTTTGTTGATTTCTTTTCAAACTCTCCCAGTGGATGGACATGCCGATTTCTCATAGCATCAAAATCCATCATCACATTAAGAAGGATTTCCTTTTAGGTGTTGTGAATATCCCACAGCTGAAGCTGAAAGATGTGAGAAGTATTTTTGTGAAGCTGAAACTAGAAAGAAGATAAGAGAAGTATTTTTGTGTGTCTTTCAGAATGAAATGTTGGTGGAAACCCCAGACATTCTAAGGTTTCATCATAAAGGCACGGTATCAGGGGTGGGTTCCTGCCAGTTCTAACCTCTTTTATAGAAGAGGTTCCACAAATCTACAGTGCCGTTTAGAACCTGTTCCATCCCCCACCCCGCCTGTCCGCACATCATCAAGATGAAGAGCGAGAGGAGGAATTCTGGGAGTTGAAGTCCACAGGTCTTAAAGCTGTCAAGTTTGAACACCCCTAGGGGTTTTTTTCTAAAGGGTTAGGGGTGCAAGGGTCTTGTAACTTGACAGCTTTAAGACTTGTGTGCTCCAACATTTTGGTTGCTAAGCAAGAGCGTTGTTAAGTGAGTTTCACCACATTTTACAAGTTGGCCATGCCCACCCAGTCACATGGCTGGCAAGCCACTCCCACCCGCTCACATGGCTGGCAAGCCACTCCCACCAGGTCACATGGCCAGCAAGCCACTCCCACAAAGCAGGCCACACTTACAGAAGAGGTTCTAAAAAAATTTGAAGCTGGCATAAGTAACGGGCGCTCACTCCATTACACGGCGCTAGGGATTCAAACCGCTGAACTGCTGACCTTCTGATTGACAACGTCTTAGCCACTGAGTCCCTTAAAATACATATTAGATAGATATAAAACCACACCCCTCATATATCATCTTATTTTAAGGGTTCATTAAATGCTCATGAGATTGAAAAAGTCATCGTTGTTTTAACAAAGGAATCAAATATGACAGATATCAAGTCAATCTGCTTTTAGGCCAGGAAAGTAAAGCAGCCCATCTAAAGTTTAATTACCCTAGGAGGCTTTCTATATTGTGAAATGTAAGCCTCTGACATCCAGAATTCACTATTAGAACTGCACTGTTTATTTATCTCCCCATCATGCCAGGCGGAGATAAGTAAATATGTTCTAAGAGACCTGGTGAGAATTGAAAAAGGATCCTGTATTATAGATAAGTTGGAAAAAAATACACAACCTTTTTTTGGTCTTAGGTTCTGCTCAGAATTTTGATTTTGGGAATGGAAAGGAAGTGAAAAATAACAATTCCTTCACTGGACTTTCTCCCTGAACTAGATTTTTTATTGGATGTTTTTCCCCAATTTTTTTTTTATTTTAAAAAACTTTTTATTTTGTTTATACAAACTTCACATCTTTGCAAACACATTACATTTCTTTTACATATCTGTTGTGATTCTTTTATCTGTATAAATAAGTCTTTTATAGCATTCTATATATGTGCATTTATATTATTTCGTACATCTTTTTTCATTCTACCACATGCATGCATGCGTGCATACGCATACCGCCTGTGCGCAGCACACGCATGCTTACTTACCACCCGTGATGCTCTAGCTGCTCAGTGGAGCGTCGCGCAGGCACGATACACTCCATGTGCATGGGTGGAAGCCCCGATCAGCTGAAATACAGGTAAAGAGGGTGGGCGGGAGGGTGGGCCCTCTGGAGCACCATACCAGAACGGTACCTGGTGCTCTCAGCAGGCACCAGTACACCCATAGTGGGGTGCACGGGTCGTATCCCACCACTGGCACGCATGCTATAGGTTCGCCATCATGGCTCTATAATGTACTAAAGTCTGGGAATAGACCAAGGGTTAACCATGCAAGCACTTCAAAGTTGCTGTAGGAGAAGCCCTATGCAACTGTGACATCCAACCAAAGAAACTAGAAGCTGCAGCTGCTGACAGAATCTATTAGCAAGCCCTGTACCAGAGATGGGTTCGTACCGGTTTGGATGGGTAGTGATTTGGCAGCCTGGGACACTGAAACTGGCAGCGACCCAGGCCTGCCACGCCTCCAAACCAGTTATCCTATGGGGCCGCCATCTTGATTTTCAGTTCACGCACAAAGTTTTTGCACGCACCAAACCGGCAGTAATGCCAGGAGAAACCCACCCCTGCCCTGTACTATGAAGTGTCCACTGGGTTTGGAGACAGGCATTGTTGAAAATTGTGAGTAGCATCACCAAAAGGACTTCCAGTGTCTCCATTGCCCTTGACTCAGTACTTCCAAAGTGGGGATGCAGAGCCACCTCCATGTTCACAGATGACCTGCACATTCAACAGGTCTTCTTTGAACTGAAAGAACCTACCTATCTACCTATCTACCTACCTCCCTCCCTTCCTCCCTCTCTCTCTCTCATCCCAGATTGCAGGTGAAATTGAATCACAGGTGCACAATAGCATGTCGTTTTTTAACTGAAACCCCCCCCCCCGTGTATGTGTGTGTGAGAGAGATTGTGTCCATGTTCACAGATGAACTGCACAATAGCATGTGTCAGACCTGCAAGCCATCTTTTCTTTTTAGGTTTCAGGCCTGCCACACTTTCCACTGTTTTCGCACTTTCTATTGTGGGAAAATGGGAGGGGGGAATTATATGGAGTTGGGTGATGTGTAGCCATAATAACATTCTTCTTAGAAAGTCAAGGTCACTTTCGTCTCTGCACCTGGCCAGATGCGAATGGGAGGAATCTGGGTCGCTGCTAGTTCCAGTGATCCAGGCCACCAAACCACTACCGGTTCGGGCTGAACCAGTAGAAACCTACTACTGGCTGATGGGATCCACAGTAGGCTCCCTTCTGCCAACATGAGTTGCAAATTGTTACTTCATATTTGAAAAAAAATACAAGAAAATTGTGGCTTGTTAAAAAATGAGACCAGATGCTTAACATTTCTTCACTGAGAAAGGCGGAGAGAGAAAATTGAAACCTTGGTCTCATAGTTGGAGGTTCTCATAATGCTAATTTGGAGCAGTTCAATATCAGAATACAGATAGCATTATTCAGAATAATTTAACTGACAGCCCTTTGGGGCTTTGGCAATGATATAACAACACACTTCACATCTGCATAAATGTTTGAAACCCAATTATCTAAAAACAAAACAACGCTCCTTTGTCCTCTTGGAAAAAAAAGTCAACAGCAAGTCTGTGATGTGCATACATTGGTGGCTTGTAGGAAATTCAAAGCTAGGAGATCTGTGACTCCTAGCAAACAGATGTTGCCTGCAGTCCTGTGGTTCCCCAATCAGATGTGCATCTTGCATCCAGGAAGAGTGCTCAACTTCCAACAGCTCTCTAGGTGCACTTTAAAAAAAGAAACCAAATGCTATTAAGCATGGCCCTCTTGAGTTGACACCGAGTGGAAATATCAGCAAAAACATTAGGAGATGCAGTGTCATTAAGTTCTAAATGTAGGACTCCTGAACTGGATTCCCACCTCCCGCCCAAAAAATAAGAACCCAAATACAGCTATTATCAACTTGATGCTTGGCATTTTGTGTGAATTAATGAGCAGCTTGGAAAAGTTGATGGCCCAGAGCATAGCCAAGGGCCATTAACCTCAGGCAACCATTAATCCCCAGGAAGTGCCCTGTGACAAACAGAGTGAGCATGGCTAGTATGGAGATTTTTGTACAAATGTCACTTGCTACATTTGTGTGGTGGGGTATGTTTGTGCGTCTAGAGCTATTTATTGACTAGAGCTTTTTTTATATTCTGCCACCATCTGTAGGATGTACAGCCTAAGGGTACTACACAAGAGACAAGGAGCCTGCCCAACAAAGGCACAAATCCAATGCCTGCCTGTTAAGAAAGAGGCAATATCAGATTCTAAGAATCAACAAAACTCTGCAAAACTGATGGATGGAAATATTGTGGGTCTGCAGTGGCTCAGTGGCTAAGATGTTGAGGTCGATCAGAAAAGTCGGCAGCTTGGCGGCTCGAATCCCTAGCACTGCATACTGGAGTGTGCTCCTGTTACTTGTCCCAGCTTCTGCCAACCTAGCAGTTCGAAAGCACGTAAAAATGCAAGTAGAAAAAGAGGAACCACCTTTGGTGGGAAGGTAACAGCGCTCCGTGCGCCACCTGCATTTACTCATGCCAGCCACATGATCATAGAGATGTCTTCGGACAGCGCTGTCTCTTCAGCTTAGAAATGGAGATGAGCACCGCCCCCTAGAGGTGGAAGCATGTGCAGGCAAACTTTTATCTTTACCTTTACCCAGAAGGATGATGCAGAGAGCTGGCCTACCAAAAGCTGGATCGGAGCTCAGGAGAACTGATTGAATTTAAAAAAAAACAGAGTTATTCTTGGTGCTCTTGATTTGCTTTATCAGATAGTGCAGGTAGTCCTTGACCTACGACCATAATTGAGCTTTAAAAATATGTTGCTAGGCAAGACAGTTGTTAAGTGAGTTTTGCCCTATTTTATGACCTTTCTTGTCACAGCTGTTAACTGAATCACTGCAATTAAGTGAGTAACACAGTCGTTAAGTGAATCTGGCTTCCCCACTGATTTTTGCTTGTCAGCAGGTCACCAAAGGGAATCATATGACCCTGGCACAATGCAACCATCTAAATACGAGTCATCTGCCATGGTTCTGAATTTTGATCAGGTGACCATGGGAATGCTTGCAATGGTTCTAAGTGCGAAAAATGGGTTCACCGACAAATGCCCGCTCGACAAAAGCGCACCGACAAAACCGTAGCGAGAAAACCGCAAGGTCGAATGCACGCAGAAGTGCACCGACAAATAGGCACCAACGAAAGCACGCCATTAAAAAAGCAATGAAAACAACGTAACAACCCTAACCCTAACCCTAACCCTAACCCTAACCCTAAACCTAAACCTAACCCTAAACCTAACCCTAAACCTAACTCTTACCTTAACCCTAATCACGCTTTTGTGGGAGCGCTTTCGACCTCACGGTTTTCTCGCCACGGTTTTGCAGGTGCACTTTAGACGGGCGCGCATTTGACGGGTCACGTGGAAAATGGTCAAAGATCACTTTTTTCCAGTGCTGTTATAATTTCGAATGGTAACTAAGTGAACTGCTGTAAATCGAGGACTACCTGTATAGGATGGTGAATCGTTTTAGGGAAAGAAGGTATTTGGATGATTCTACCGTGAGTTTCTGATTGTTTGAAGCCCTTTGTCTCCTCCATGGATGCAAAGTAATCTGATAAGAATGTTAGTGATGTCTTGCCCTTTGGGTCTTTAACTTCGCTGATGATTCTCTAGAGCTGTACTGCAGGGTTTTTTTTTAATAACGTGGTTCGCAAAAGCTGTCTTCATATTAGATGGAAGTGAATCAATATGACCAACTACAGAAGGCGGCTAAGGTCAGATTTTCAAAATTACTTTTTACAAGCCAACAATTTACCCTAAACAAATCTCTCTCCCTCCCTCTCTCCTTCTCTCTCTCTCTTTGCCTCCCTCCCTCCCTCCTCCTCTCTCTCCCCCCCATCTCTCTCTCTCCCCTTCCTCCCTCTCTCCCTCCCTCCCTCTCTTCCTCCCTCTTTCTCTCTCTCACACATACACCTTGTTTTATATTCTTGTAGAGACATAACCGAAGTTCTCTGTCGTAACAATTTCTCCTCAGGCTGGTAAGAAATCATTCCACCAAGAACTGTTAGCTCAGAATTCACAGTTGTTTTTCAAGGAAGATATTCTAGTGGTATGACCGAGGGCTGGGAAAACACATCAAAAGCTATTTATGAGCGCTCATCTGAGAGGGTTGTAGGTGTACCATAAATGTAGTGAGTTACACCGAGAAATTAATTGTATTGAGAAATCTTTATTCCCACAAGTGTGGTTCTCTTCATGGAATAACAGTGACCTAAATAACTGAGCTACTGTAAAGAAGAGTAAACAAGAAACTTGCAAAAAAAAAAAAAAAAACAGCTACCCTTATATCAAATGCAGAGAAGCATTATTGCGGAAAGGAGGGGATATATGAGAGTTGAGCTAAAGGAGCTCACTGATCAATTCTCCAAATACTGTAGTTCGGAAAGTGCTTGAAGGAAAAACATTTTACATATTTAAAGAAAGGTGAAATGCACTTTTGCAAATACAAATTGGATATTAAACAAGTCTGATGTTTACTGGACAGAATTGTTCTCACCTAGGCTTCCCAAGAGCATGGAGCAAACTCCTTGACCTGACAAAAAACCCTTTTATTAATTTACTGCGAATTCTGTTCATTCACATCCAGCAAAGATTTCAAGGGAGGATTTACAGTCACAAACCTTATCTGGCTTGGAGAGCTGACAGGCCGATGTCTGTAAAACTTGGCAAGGAATCTCAGAGGGTCACAAACCAATTAAGAGAACTAATTGTCTCCTGGAAACTCCACTCCCTTTTCGTTCCTCTTTTATTTCCACTGGGAGGGGCCATTCATTGTTCACCTGTGGCCTTACTCCCAAGTCAACCCCTGTTCTTTAGCTGTTCCCTTCGGGCAAGAGGCTGACTCTGTAAACTGCTTAGAAAAGACTGTAAAGCTCTGTGAAGTGGTGTATAAGTCTAAGTGCTATTCCTATATATTGCCCCATAATGTTTTACAGCACTCTCTGAGCAGTTTACAATCTCAGCATATTGCCCCCAACATTTTACTGACCTCAGAAAGAGGAATCAACCTCAAGCCCCATCAGGATTGAAGTCTAGGCTGTGGACAGAATTTTCCTGCAATATTGCTTTCTAACCACTGAAGCACCAGAACTCCTAGTGTAGTTGTTAATAATAGTTTACTTTTGTGTTGTTTTAATATCTTAACTAATTTTAATTTGTTTTATAACCTGTAAGCTGCCCAGAGTCACCTTGTAAGGGTAGATGGGCAGATAATAATTTAACCAACCAGCCAACCAACCAATAAATACGCTGCCTGGAGTTCTAAATATGCATCTAGGTTGACAAAGCTTTGGTCCTATGACAAAATATAGGAGGCTTCATCTCTGGACTTTGAAATTTTATCTAGCTCTATCATAGTCTTTCTCCCAAATACCAGGCATGTGTTTATTTCAGGTCTACATTTACACCCGTCCCCGGGTGTAAATGTACTTTTAATCCTACGAGTTACTACTTCAACTTCTTTGCCAATCTGCATGGAGTTAGTATTGCTAATGAAGTCATCTTAAGGGCAGGCTAATTGGGATATGCAAGCTTCTTCATCACTAAAGTGTAATTAAATATGAATGGGAAATTCTGCAATAGGCTTCCTAGGGTCTCACATATCTATGGAAAGTCATTTGTATACATTATTCATAAAATAACATAGTGTTCCAGAGGACTGGCCAAAACATTTATGGGTTTGGGCATGAATGAGATAGAGGGCTGATGGCTAATTTATTTATTTTTTTTACATTTTTGTTCCAAAAATGTGCATAAGGCACATGTAAAGTCAATAGACTTTTTCGCTGCATGGAACAATTTAATGAT